>NW_006768803.1:289606-364512 GCF_000204055.1 Melampsora larici-populina 98AG31
CACCATACACTGCGAATATAATGTATTTTTCCAAGGTGAAAAATGATTACATTTATTTCACAAAATGATTAAAAGTGCATTAATTCTGCATTAATTCTGTATTTTTCTGCATTAATTCTGCATTATTAATCATTTTGTGCATTAATGTCAATCATTTTTCACCTTGGAAAAATACATTATTTTCACAGTGATATGATGTTTTGTGTGGGAAAAATACTGGTGATTATCAAGTGATTTTTTTATGTTTTTGCTTGCTTCCAACTTTTCCAATCATCCACTCCTGAAGATTAATTATAAGGTGTCCATTCCTATCTTTTTGGGTATCAAACCTGAAGATTTCACTTTTTACAGAACTCACCTCAAAAGATTTTGAGCTTGATCTTGACCTGTGTTACATGCAGAAAAATGATTACAGTCTTTACAATATTGTGTCAAGTTGATAGTATCAGTGCCCAAAGGAGGTTTTTTACAAGTCATATGCATGCCTAGCCTTATGTTCTTCATAAGATTGGTTTGATGGCAAATCTTGATGTACTTCAAAGTAGTACAATCTCTCTTCATTAGTTAGCTTTGAGGCTGAGATCAAGAGTTGTCATCTCTCTATGTATTTCCCACCTCAAACATGTATGACTACGTAGCAAACTTATATGATATAGAGAATTGGGAGGAGTGTGTGTTGTGATTTAAAAGGTTTCAATGAAGAATAAAGAAGAAAATTCCTCAGATCAGGAACTCGGTAAACTCAACTAAATGGTACATTATGTGCTCAGCTCCACTAGACACTTGATTGTGAGTAAAAACATGGACAAATCACTATGGTTTTATGTAGTATATGTAATTAAATGCAGGAATGAAACCATGAACAAAGTAGAGAAATATAGAGAAATGTTAAGTCAGAGATTTAGTTCTAACACAAGACACAGAAGACAGGAATAGTACTAGATGGTGTACAAAGTACCACCAACCTGGTCATGCCAAGGACATTTGTAGTATCAGATGACTGAGAAAGAAGCAGCTTTTGACAGTCTAGTCATGATTCAAGTTTGTACCAATAGAGCATTTGGATATCAAAGATGATGATAGAACTGGGGTATACATGTCAACATAAAACTTGCTCAAGCCAGATCTTCATATTATCTCTCATAGATGCTGTCATTGACCAGAGCTATCATTGTTCCTTTTCCAGAAGAAGAGTTCTAAGCCTACATTCTGCTGGTGGCTTCCATGAATTTGCTTGTACAAGATGTGTTTAGGTACAAATCTTTGTAATCTTTGGATATCTATAACATATTAAAAGCTAGCTACCTCAAGAAGTCAGTGATATCCAAAGGTTTGGTACACAATGGCATCTATGGAAAACATATTGAAGGTATGTTATCTGAGGTCAAGGCTTTGGTGCCAGCTGGCAGTGCTTCTTGATCAGGTGGAACAAACAGGAGTACTGCCATTTTGTTTGGAGGATATCATCTTGGAGTCTTGATAGAGTTGTTGACCATTGGCCAGTGGCTGTGCACAAACTGAGCCCAGAGTGGAATTCAAAGCATGAGTCTCGTCTTGATTATCCATAATACACATTTCATTGATCATCATCGCCATTCACATTCCAGCGTACCTTAATTGGGTCTTTAGAAATAAGGGATCTCCAAACTGAAGCTGAAACTGTGAATGCAATTTGGAAAGCTACATAGTCAGCTGACTTGTTCCGTATTTCGCAAGGTGAGGAATTGTAGAGTGAGGATTTTCAAAGACTATGTGTGATACATTACAGGCTTGGTTCTTTGAGACTGGATCTGGGATATCAGTCCAAGTCTTACTGGATGCTAAGCACTGCAAGAGTCTGCGGGAAAGTGTGAGGTTTTTACTCATCATTACATATGTGACCTTTACCAGTCCTCAGACTTCCGGTCGATCAATAGGGCGGGGTCGCCACTCTGACCTGCAAGCGGGTGAGGTATAGAGTCATAGCGAGTTTTTTGGGTTATTCACAAATCGGTCGGGACGAGATAAGTACATAATCGATGGTGCAGTTGTCAATCCGGGCCGCGGTAGGAGGGGATCTACGAGACCATCGCAGTCATCGATGGGTGATCGCAGTGAACAGACCCATGACCCAGGGATAAGATTCTCTGATGAGCGATGAATGTGAAACGTTCGTATAAGTGTGTCAGACCGACAAGTAAGTAAGTGATTCATATTGTATTGGAGGATGACTGCCCCAGTGGGTTCGACAACGCACTCAGCTTTAAGTTTTACAGCATTTCTCACCAAAGGTCCAACATCTGGGTATACAGCTTCCTAACTAGGATACATCGATTTTTTTCTATTGGATTTATCGATTCAAGAACGTCTAGTGACTTGCTCAAATTCGAATGTGAAGAACATGAGCATTTGCGGCATTCTGAACGTTTGACTCCAGTCCCCACATGATGAAAGTTAGCTAGTGCTAGACTTTCGTTCAAAGTATAGACTCCTACATTTTTCCCCGCATAGGTTTGAATGACCGAATATGTACTTAGCTCCTCCTTGTGTTTCAAGGATAGCATCCTGGGTCACGCACAATGCGATCCGCGACACAGTGCTGGTTTTCACGTCTAATGAGTCCGAAAAGAAAACTGAGTCTGAATCTTGACCGTGCGCCACTGCCAGATCGTCCTGAGTCGCTTTCCCCTTACCCCACAGTGCCCGTATTTGAATGTTGGTAAGCTGGCAGTTGATATCTCGCATAATCAGGAGTTGAATTGTCTTTGCTATCGCCGCTTGTCTGCCTTAGAGCTCACGCAATTGCCCATCAAGCTTACGGTCACGGCCAGGTGAAACGGGCCAAAATTGAACATAAGGCAGATGACGTCCTTGGTCATTCGGTCATTTGTACTGCTCCGCACCTTATGTCCGTCACAAACACTGGTCTTCAGCTCGGAAATACAATTTTGCTACGGGACCTCTTACACGTCTGCGTACCCCGAATCTTCCCGCTCTAGAGATTCAGTATTCTCCTCATTTTCCAAGATCAGTATACATATTTTCCATGACGGCATGTTACGTCTAAAGGGGTTACATCGATGGATGAAAGAATTCTACAAAATCACTGTGAAAGCTTTTCATAAACTCTCAACCTTCTCTTTCCCCACAACTTATACCTCTTTGGTTTGTTTAAAGAAATATTTGCAATTTCCTTTTTATCCTTCAAGGATTCGGTTTTCTATATCAAGAACTGTGAATATAATATCAAAATTAGAATTTTTTCATCATGCCTGCGGTAATGGCAGGTCCAGTCTCGTTTGCGCCACCGGCGGGCAAATCGAGCGCAATGGCAATCGTCATCGCGGGATTCGCTGCGTTTGGAGGATTTCTGTTAGTACTTTGTGATTTTATGCTGGTGAGAAATTGCTTGACCAAGTCCTATGACTGATCACTTCTGTGCATGTCATGCAGATACGGTTATGATACTGGGTAAGTCACATTTCTTTTACAACATGAGTGCATTCTTCTTATCCATCGAACAACCCTTTCCATGAAATGGATAGATATATCTCCGGTGTCAAAGGTAAGCCACATCTTCGTCCCTTCTATCGAGTTTAAGTGCTAACCATCAAAAATTTGCCACATTCAGCTATGCCTTTTTGGCTACGGTCCGCTGGTCAGCTAGGCCCTGATGGCGAGTATATGATCACCACTGGCCAAGATTCACTTGTGAGCTTAAATTCGCGGTTCATACTCGATGCTTGATGAGTTTTGTCTCATTCCGCCTTTGCAACTTTTGTCACCAGGTCACGAGTATACTTTCAATAGGTGTAAGTTTGATCAGCATATACAAACAAGTCATGAGCTTATCAATCCAATGCTATCGTAGACATTTGTGGGAGCACTTCTGGCTTATCCCATAGGTGACAGGTATGGACGAAGGATAGGAATTGTACTAGCCTGTGGAATCTTCTGCATTGGAGTCGCCCTACAAACTGCTTCGTCCAAGATAGGTTTATTCGTTGCTGGACGTGTATTTGCAGGGCTAGGAGTCGGTATTACTTCTTGCCTTGTACCTATGTACCAGTCGGAATGCGCACCGTTGAGTGTTTTTTTCAACTTCATGGTTTATTACTTCACAGGGTGTCTGATTTTTGTTAGACACACCACTGAAGGAATTCACCCTCTTGACCTCATGCTCAACATGAATAATTTTCATTTCTTTACAATAGAAAATGGATTCGTGGAGGGGTAGTCGCATGTTACGTGAGTATCTCTGTCTTGTCTTCAACTATCATAGGGAGTTTCAGTTCGGCTGGGACACGAAAGCTGATTTTATGCATTTTTCTAGCAATGGGCTATCACTATCGGGCTTTTGGTCGCCTCGGTGTAAGTATAGAATTAGCTTTATCTTCACATGCGAACTTTACTGATCTTCGCTATAACAGGACCGTCAACGCAACTAAAGACATGCCAAATGCATCCAGTTACCGTATTCCAATCGGAATTCAAGTAAGCCACTTCTTCTTCGTTCAAATGTTCTTTTGCTGACATCTGACAAAACCGTGATCCACTCAGTTCATTTGGGCAGCAATCTTATGTATCGGTCTGATGGTATTACCTGAATCGCCTCGATATCTATTACTCAAAGGAAGAGAAGAAGAAGCATGGAAATCATTAACTCGTCTCTATAGCGCACCTTATGATGATCCAGATGTTCAAGCCGAGTTTTCAGAGATCTCTGCAAGTTTGGCAAGAGAAAGAGAGATTGGTAAAACTACTTTGTTAGATTGTTTTCGATCTGATAAACGAAAGAATTTGTTACGTACTTTAACTGGTATTGGGTTAGTCTCATCTTATTTCTCTCTTTATTTTTAAAGCCAAATCCAGCTCAGATTATTGAATTTTGCGATAAACTTTTAGACTTCAGGGTTGGCAACAAGCTGTATGTTCTACAGATGAATTTTTAAGTTTGTTAGACGACTTTAGACTAATTTGCTTTCTCTACTGAAAATCTTTGCCTAGTCTGGTATCAACTTGTGAGTCAACCTATCGATATAAATATACTCATTAACAAAGCTTACCAGTATTCTGTATATGATCACAGCTTCTTTGTAAGCACAAACCCCTTCAGAATCGACATCATTTGGTACACTCTACTGAGACTCGAAGTATTTTCTTTAGTACTACGGGACTACCTTCTTTAAGAATTCAGGAATATCCAATGCATTCTTAGTCACTGTCGCCACTAATGTTGTAAGTGTGATATCATCGAATCTTTAAGATAAACACAGAGTGACTGAAAATTTCTATAACTCTGCATAGGTCAACGTCGTCAGTCTCATATCCATTCTAGCATCACTATGAACCTAATAAAATCATATATCGCAAGGTATTTGAATGAAATGTGCATCACTAATCATCTCGCTTCAATGCTTCCAGGTGATGACGATTCCAGGAATTTGGGCTGTTGACAAACTCGGACGACGAACCATGTTACTCGGTGGAGCAATTGTTATGTTCGCATGTGAGGTAAGCGTACCAGTACAGATGGACTTTAAACTCGTCATCTTTACTGAACCACTTCATCTGTTGTTGCAGTTGATTGTGGCGTGTGTTGGTACGTTCACTTCTCCCGACAATATGGCATCTCAAAAGGTTCTCGTGGCGTTCTCTTGTATCTTTATTGGAACATTTGCGGCTAGTTGGGGTAAGCTTTTGGTCTCTTACGAGGTGCATACCAAGTACTGATGAAGACTTATTCCAAATTTCAGGTCCTATCCCATGGGTCGTGACTAGGTTTGTAAATTTCAAAGAACATTCCTATATATGATCACTAACGGTTTGACGATTGTCTTGTAACAAAAGTGAAATATATCCTCTAGCAACTCGTGGAAAGCAAATGGCAATGTCTACAGCATCCAATTGGGCAGTGTAAGTCACATCAATGTGAATTGATTTCCTACAGATGACTAATGATCATTGATTCAACGAAATGATCACAAACAGAAACTTCCTCATGGGATTCATCACACCTTATCTGGTTGATGAAGGTGTTGGTAAAGCCGGTCTAGGAGTCAAGGTGTTTTGGCTATGGGCAGCATTCTGCTTTTCTTGTATCATCTTCTGTTTTTTCTTGTAAGCCCCCAGAAACCCTCTTCCTAAACTTTTTTTTTGATTATTCAAACATAGACTGAAAAATGATCTCTCGATTTTTTTTGGTGGGGACGGTTATAGGATTCCGGAAACAAAGGGACTTTCATTAGAACAAGTCGAATTACTTTACGTGAATTCGACTATTCTTAAAAGTAATTCTTATCGTCGAGAGATGATTGCAAATAATATGCATGAAGGAATGACACCTGCTGAAAAGGCTGTTCAAGAAAAACTAGAATTGATTTGAAAGAAGAGATGGAATGTTTTAATTATATATATCTCATGATTTCATTACACTTCTTTTTGATTGATTTTCCTTTTAGAAGACTTAAGACAGAGTAGAATTGATTCAGATCATGTGATCGTGCTCTCTTCTAGGATCAAATTGATATGAAAGATGATCATAAAGTGTTTATGTTGTTCTATCTTACTATAAATCTTTTAACTTGTATCTATTCTTTATCTAGCAAACCCACAAAACTTACTCTCTTTATCCTTCAACTCAACCTGTTCTTTCCAGAAATCTCCACCACAATCATGTACAATAGCTTGATGAATTTGAAATGTTATAGTTCATCTCATATTGCTTTTGTTCAGTCCCTTGAAGTCCTTTTTTTCTTCTTGTCTTTCTTTTACTCATAGTACAAATCAATATGAGATTGAAGATCTGTACATACTGTGTATGTGTGATGATTAATTTCATTATTGCAGTTATGATGAATTTTTCAAATCCTTATTTTCTTGACTATATAATTAGGTGAATGAATACATCATTTGTTTAACTTGCTTGTCAGAAAACAAGATTGGATATAAGCCTATTGCATTGGCAAAGTCTGCCCTGGTGTATCTGTTGGAAAGTATATTGGATCCTTTTTGATCACAACTACCATATATATGAGTAATCACTCAACCAAAACATCCACGTTTTGGGGTATTTGTACTGCCAAAAACTCTACTTAGTTTCCATTCCCCCTATTCAAGACTTTCACCAAGTTTTTAGGTCATTCCATAGTTTCTGATCTCACTCTATCCATCTTTGTACTCCATGCCTTTGTACATTCAAGGTCATCTTTAGGAAAGGAATTCGAATTCCAGTTTCATTTCTCCTTTTTGGAAAATCATCAGGAAAAATAGCCAGCCCTATCCATGATATCAATTGCTCAAGGAGGTGACCTTGGTCATCATCATCGGATTCATTTATTCCAAGATACACTCAAGACGGTCAAATTATAAGACTTGTAATTTTTTTCAAACTCACTAATCATTTAGATCAATGAATGAATGATAGATTGATCACGACCAATAATTCATAATCTCAGTTCATCATTAAACAAGCGATAATTCAAACTTTGTGATCATGAACCGTTAAAGTATTCAAATCAGTTTGAATGATTTGTTTATCCGTTCAGGTTGATGTGAATGATTTTTCTCATTGATTCATAGTTTGTTCAATCAATCGCTCATGTCACTGATTTGGTACTCAGAGTGAGACCAATTTGAGGAGTTCTTTTGATTTTTGTGAAAACTGAATAATGATGCATTGATAAAAAGGGTTCAGTTGAAGTGATTTGAGAGTGTGGGTTAATCAAGTATAAGAAGGTGTTAGAAGATCATCAATTATAGAAAATGAAATCCCTTTGTTGGAAAGAGTAAGTTGGAAGACGTCATTTCGAAAGGGTCAAGAAGTCTTAGTCAAGAAGTGCCCTGTTTGGTTTTTTGAAATCTTGGTTGTAGCATATAGTGTAGCAAATGGTTAAAGGATGAATCGAGTTAAAGAAGGGTTTTTTGATTGAATGAAGTTGAGTTTAATGATTAACATTGATCGAATTGGGTTTGGTTGTGATGATGGAATGATTAGTAAGATAAGATGGCTGTGAAGAAAGATTGTAGAGTGAAATCCGAGATGGATGCATGGATGGTTCTAGAAGGTTAAATCGAAACCCTAGATAGCTACACCCTAGACCGTAGTAGCATAGAGATTAAGACTTAAGATTCTAGATTAAACAAATCGAAAACCCTTTGTTAAGTTTTTTTTTTCTTCCAAAGGTGACGAAAGATTATCAAGTAAATTTAAGTTTCTCCTTTCTTTCTGTTTCTTTCTGTTTTTTTAATTTGAACATCAAACTTCAACACTTTAGTACTCATTTCAACATCAACAAAACGATCAAAGTTACCAATCCAAATCAGATTCCCAAAGTCAAACTGTCTAAAAATCTAAAGACTGTTCAAGTGAGTAAGTCAAGAGTTTAATCATTGTGGAGATATCTTTTGATTACCTTTGTTTACCGGTCTTTTTTTTTCGTTTCACCCTGATTCTTCCATGTTGTTTACCCATCTCACTCCGATCGCATCTACATCTAAGAAGTTCGATTTAACTGACTACCTTTGTTCTGTTGACCCCCCTTTCAACTTTTCAATCATCTCACTCTCTCTTTCTCTATTTTATCATTCATCATCATCATCATCATCATCATCATCATCATCAACTCAGAAATCAAAACTCAATCAAATCAATCAATCACTTTCATTCATTCTCAATCAATCCATCAGATCATGACCATGTCCATCACTACTCTCAACAATCAATCTACTGAACCATCCGATCATTCAAATCAAAATCAATCAAACTCAACTTCATTGAATCCTCAAGAACCTTTAAAAAATTCAACTTCTCATCCTCGAAGAACGAGAAAGTCGAAACTATTAGCCAATCGACGTAGACGTAGTAGAAATCAACCTGATTATGATGAAGATCTAGAAGCAGATCAAAATGATGATGAACAAAGCAGACCGAATCATCTCACCACAGGTTCCGATTCAACAAGTTCAGACTGTGATGATTCTACAACAAGTTCACTTTCAAATTCAAATTCAGATCTATCAGTAGACGAATTTGAACAAGATCAAACTCAATTTGTGGATCTCGAAGCAGGTCATCAAACTTGCCTTCAATCTGAATGTTAGTACAATCTATCCTCATACAACACTTTTCACCTTCGAAGCTTTACATTTACTCAACTCTTTGCTCTTCATCTTCAAATCCTCTCCCAGCATCGAGCACTTTTGTTCCTAATAAAATTGCCAAAATCAAACCTGGTCAAACTCCAACCGATGACCCGTCTCAATCACCTACCGCTCATAGCACTGCTACTCAACCATCTCTTACAAGCTCATCAGCTACTCGTAGGCATAAACAACAACCTTCACCTACTTCTACGACCACCACGACTACTACAACTACTTCTACCAATCAAACTAATCATGAAGATCTCACCGCTACCAACAACAACACCCCTAGCATCAATAACAATAACAACACTACCATCATCTTCAATCAAGGCTCTTGGATCACTGGCCTAAACACTAACACCAACGAAGATCAACCTACCGTTCAAACACCGCGTTATATCCCATTCATCGAATTCGACAACTTCAACGCCTACGGTTCTCTCATCTTCGATCTTAATACCGGTTTGAGCAGTCGATCACGTGTGGAGTGTAAGCCTGATGGTTTAGAAAAAGCTCCACCGGAAGCCCTAGAGGAAAAGTTGTAAAGGATGACCCTCAGTACAGATCTTTCAAATCACGAGCTAATGCAAGAGATTGAACAAGAACAAGCAGCCGCTCGACGAGCTCTGAAGAAGAGAGAGAAACGATTATCAAAGTTACGCGGAGACAAGCGGCCCAATTCGCGTCCTTCCACTGGTACCCCACTTACCGTCAATATCATCTCACCATCACAACCAAACCACCGTCATTCTGCTCATCGAACTGGTTCACCTTTACCTTCCTCGACTCGACCACCCTCCTCGCTTGCCGGTCACACTGCCAATCGACCTCCCTCTGCCTTCAGTAACGCCATCTCAGAAACCAATCAATCCGCTGCTGCTTCAGAAGAACCTTGGACTATTCCCCGTTCAGGTCGATTCTGGGGACATGACGATCGTCAATCTCACTCACAACGTGGGGGCCGTGGCATGCGTGGAGGTAATAGTCGAGGTTCTCATGCAAGAGGCCGTGGTGGTGGTGGTGGGATTATTAGAGGAGCAGGTCATCATGGAAAAGGTGGATTTCGCGCAGACTGGGAGGAGCAACGTCGACATCAACCGAATCTACATCCCAATGGCCCTCCTAACAATCACCATCTTCATCTACAGCGACCTGACACACCGGCTGGCCAAAGCGATACGGGTCGAAGTGTAGGCAGTGGGGCTGGTTGGATCACCGTACAGGCGAAACAGAAATCTTTTGGTAGTAATGGTCATCAATTAAGTAATGGAGATGGGGAATGGCGTCATGATGGATGGGAAGAAATTGAACGCGAGTCGGATCGTAAATCAGCTCATCAAAGGTATGTATCATTCATCTTTCTTGCTTCTCTTATCACATCGAAACTGACTTGATCATCTCGACGTTTGGTCGAATATCTTCATAGGGCAAGGGGATACCAATTTTACCGTGGTGGTGCACCTAATCGGAGAGGAATGGCCGTTCCAGCTAATCAACCACCGCTTCGATCCTCCAGTCTTCGAAGGCCTACCAACTCTGCACAGCCTAATCAGAATCATTCTGAAGTATCTTCTACCACTCCATCCACTTTCCAAGAACCTTTGGTGAATGGTGTCTCGAAAGTGTCGAAATCCGAACCCAACGGTTCTTCGACAACCGATGTACCTGAACCCACTACTAAATCGCCCGGTCCTGTCTCTACTGTGTCCGTCGGTCCTGGATCTCTCGACGCACCTACAGAAGCGAGTCAGGTAGAGAGCACCAAGATTGATGAGGTGAAAGTATGCTTAAATTCCAAGCACTCGCTTCCCATCGGTACCCCCACTCCGGAATATCAAGAAGACAAAGCTGAATCTGTGATACAGACGTTAGAGGCACCTGATAAGACCGGCACCTGCTCCAACACATCTGATTCTGCAAGTATCACCGTTGCCTCCTCGCCCGACAAGAAGTCAAAGGATGAAACACAAGTGAAGCGATCTCCAGCGGATGAGGATGAGGCACCGCGGTCGGGAATAGTAGTGAAGTTACCAACGACCATCAAGATTGGTACTATCCCAGTCTACCATCATTCTACCATCATTCCCGAAGTGTCAGGTGCCATCAAGATCAATGGTAGCACAAGCACGCCTCTAGTTCAACAGCCTCAATCACAACTCAATGAAGAACACAATGGAATCACAAGCAGAGAAAGGCCAACTTTCGATCTTCCTCCCCTTCCTCATCCTCCTCCTTCGAGTTCAATTACCCTGGGATCGATTGGTGGAGCCGAAATTTTACGGGAAGCAATGTCGGCTTCAATACATCACCTTCCTCCGCCCGTACCAGTACCGACACCGTTTGTGAATCATTATCATCATGATTACTATCCTCTTGAGCCACCACCACCGCAGCAACAAACAGGAATGCTTTTACAAGGAGAAGAAGAGGACCGATCGAGGCACATCAGCTTTACCCCATCAGCTGGTTCATCATCTGGCAATTCCTCGCAAACTCCATTTCCTCATGATCATCACTCACATCTACATCAACATCCACCAAACATGTTTAATTCACATCCACCCCCACCACCGCCACCCATCGATCCACAACATCATTTCAACCCACTTCATCATTTCTATCATCCTCATCCTCATCCACCACCACCATTACCACCATTACAATACTTTGATCCGATCACTGGACAACATATGATTTACCCACATCCACAACAACCACAACCATTACCCCCACCTCCACCTCCAATGTTTTTTGATTTACCACCTACCCAAGCACCATTACCACCACCACCTTCTCAACCATTACCACCTTCGAGTGAAAGTTTATTAACACTCTCTACACCTGGATTATATGCACCACCACCACGATCTAGTAAGGTTAGAATCAAAGATCCCATCTCGGGATTAGAAAAAGAAAAGTTTGGAGGCGAGATTAAGTGTTTTGAACATAAAGGAGTCACTTATTTTCATCAAGAACATCCATCAGCTGTTGTCACATCACCAGGAGCAGCAGCAGCACATCAACAGTCACAGAGGTAGAACTTTAGATCAAACGATTTATATACTTGTACATTTCTTTATACATTTATAGCAATCTTTTTTTTTAGTCTTAGATTCTTTTTTTTTTCGCCGCTTCTTCTTTTTTTCTTCTTATTGAGATAGATTGATTGAAAAAGGTTTAGGAGTTGGATATGTGGGTTTGGGTTTTTGGTAAGTTTGAAGAGAAGTTGCAAAAGAAAAGAAAGGTTGAAATGAAATGACAAAGTAAAATTAAAAACATTTGAACACAACAGAGATGAAAGTTTTGAAAAAAGAAAAGAAGAAATCAAGTTTTGAAGAGAGAAAAATAAAATTTTTAAAAGATATCAAGTTTATATATTGGGTCAATGAAAGAATGAGTAAAAGTCTTCTTTTTTTTTCTTTTGGTTTTCTTTTCTTCTTTTGGTTTCTTTCTCTCTCTTTTTTTTGGTTTTTTTGTGTTGTTTAAGCGTGTGTCAATTTCTGTGTGTGTGTGTGATTGTTTTTGTTTTTGTGAATTGGGGTTGAAGTAAAAAAGGTGTGAAGAAGACAGATAGAATGGTTATAAGGTGGGTTTTCATGAATGAAGAAGAAAAAAAGAAATTAAACATTAAAACAAAAAGAAAATTAACTGAATTTTGAGTGAAACTTTTTGAAAGAACAGATGAGAGAGAGAGAGATACAAGAATTATTTTCTATATGAAAGCTGTTTTTTTCCTTGTGTGATGTGTAGATTGAACTTTTGTTTGGTTTGGTTTTTGTGAGTAAGTGTATTGGGTTTATTGGTAAAACAAAAGAAGAAGCTTGGGAGGTTTTCTGGGGTTAGAATTGGTTTGAATTAATAGATAGAGAGTTGAATAATTTTAAAAGAAGAGTTAAGAATAAATTTATCCACTGGTAATCAAGATCATTTATTGACCAGAAGTTGAGTTTAAGCCAAACAAATTATTAATCAAAAAGAGTCAAGAGTTTGCTTGATGTAGTGGTTCAGCTTTCACTACGTTCATGTGTGTTGAATTTGTATGGGCGGTTTGAGTTGATCATCAAAGTGGAGTTGATGGTTAGAGGATAGAGCAAAAGGTTTTATTGGAAAATCAATTGGCATGATTCTTACTTGTGTTCTGGTTGAAGTGAGTTATTTAGAGGGACACATGTAGTCTGGCCTATGTATAACACCACTGTCACTGGGAAATAAGGGTTTCACTAGCTGTGAAAGGCAGGGGGTGGTGGGGATGTACTGGGATCCGTATTTGGCTTTTGTGTATATCACACTGGGTTGGTGATGTGTAATAGCCTTGTTCATATTCAAATAATTGGGTCTGTGAACATTTCACCCTCATAAAGATCTTATCCAGATATCAGACACTTGTTAAGCAGCTGCCTTGGCTATATAGTTAGTTTGTAGTGTGAGATCTGATAGGTACACATGGAATATAATAAGTCTAATTAGGGCAATAAAACTTGAAGGGTGTGTGCTTGTCTGATCTGTGTGTGCTTTGTGCCATGCTTGTACTTATCATAGCTTATGATAAACCCTAAATGCTGAATCTGTATGAATTCAGGGTGCCAAGCCAAAAAATTAACACACTTTGGGGTGAAATGGTTCTTGAACCCAGGTGCCACATTTACAGCTTGGGATTAGCAAAGTGTGCACCCATAATTGTAGCCCATTTTGGATGCAGTAATTCCTACTCCTATATTTGAAAGTGTGATTTAGAGTGTGTGGGAATATAGATAAATATATTGGTAGATATTGTCACCAAAAGATAAGATCAACGGTGGAACGGCTAAGCTAAGTTAGCGCTCAGCGGTGCATTAGCTTAATGATTTTTTATCGCTAAGCTAACGCTAAATCCTTAGCGCACTCAAGCTAAGCTAATGGATTTTTGATTTTTCCTTTAGCGGGTCTGCGCTAAGCTAAGCCGGAAGCTTAGCTATCAAAAAAAACATCTTTTAAGTGCAAAAAAGGGCCGCTAAGCCGCTGTGAGCGGTTTAGCGGCCAATTAATTGGCTTAGCGGGTGTCATTTTACGCCTGCTAAGCTAATGGCTTAGCGTTAGCGGAAATCCGCTAAGATTAGTGTTAGCGGATTTTTCCTTAGCGGCTTCTAGCTAAGCTAAGCCAAGGTAGCAAAAATCCTTAGCTTAGCTTAGCAAGCCACCGTTGATAAGATATTTGTGATAAAGCTCATTAGAGCTCATTATACAGCTGATTTGAGAATGGATACTTAACTAGAGCCAATATAGCATATCACACTGGCAATTGGTATTGATTCAGATGAAAGGATGTGTACATATAGATACACTTGTTATAGTAGAATTTATATATTTTAATCAGTATTTTTATTGCAAGTAAATAAGATTTACAACAATCTAAAAGAATGGTGAGGGGAGAAAAGCACCTGTGTCCATCCAAAGCTTTGGATATTATCCAAAGAAAAAAGGAACTTTATCTTCAGAGGGAGTCCACAGCCACCCTATGTAGCCAAGTAACAGAAAAGCTGCAGCTCCCACTCCTTTTTTTTCTCCAAGTCCCCATCCCAGGTACAGAACCCACCACCTCACCACTGCCTTTGACTGTCTTGTTGGTTCCTGCACCGACAAGAGCTAGGTAGAATCATTGTATCAGTAAAATTTGCATGTAGCATTCAGTGAACCAATATGGTTACTAGGTGTGTCTTTTGTGTTCTTCTTGCTATATGTTTGGTAGGTATAGTATGATGTGAGAGCAGGTTGGTTGGGTCCCAAGAACCTATACATTTCAAAGATCAGTCCTACATATGTAGTCAGTTAGACAGGGTGGGAATAACATGTGTTGACTTACAGAGCGGTCTTCAGGGTGGGATAGCTCACTTTCCCGGCAAGACTGAGCATTTTCAGTGCTTGTTGGAATGTGTCATGAAGCGCTTGCGCTTCCGAAATGATCTTGACTGACGGCCGGTTAGTGGAGTGGATTTTGCAACCGGCTAATACTTTTGCTTGATAAGCATCAGTCCAATCAAGACCCACAGTAGCATAGTTGGCCAATGTAGGAAGTACATACAATGTTTTCAAGAGTGATTTTCTCTTGATCTTGGTCTTCTTCTTTGGCTGGATCATCTTCATCCCTATTGTCTCCATCACTGTCATTGTTGTCCTCTTTGTCAGGATGGTCATCTTCTTCCTCAGAAGTACCCCCTTCTTCCTGAGCGCATCTCTGTCCTATGATTGAGATTGAAAAAGGTGTAAATTGTGATGGTCATGAGGTTCAAGATGAGATTGAGTGTGAGATTGGATATTACCACAAGTTTGCTGAACTTGTTGGTTGCTGTGAGTTTGCCTCTGAGTTCTTGCATGGGGACTGGTGCTTGTTGGTTTCTTTGAGCGCTTTGTTGCGGGTGGCATGTTGTGTGATCAATTAAGAGAGTGATATCAGGAAGCTTCAAAGGTGAGGTAGCAAGGTTGATCCTTGCAAGAGAGGTCTGATGGTATGAGCTGAGAAATTGAGCAATAAGTCTTGGATGCTTGCTTGGTTGGTGGACTGGTGAGTTGAATGGTAGAGTGTGACAGCGAGAAAAGACTAATAGTCTGTTTGGACAAATCCAGGCAGACTACCATTGGATGACTCCTTAAAAGGAGGTTTAAATTATAATTATTATCATTATGGATAATGATTAATGGGAGGTGGATCCAAGGCTTCCCTTTGACCTTCAAGTTTGATACATTGGAGAGTGATATTGAGATCACTAATCTGGTTGTTCCTAGAGTCACCAACTTGTGGCTGTTCTTGAAGTCACCAACTTATAATGTTTCTACTTGGGGGAAGTAGAGAATCCAGAAGGAAGGGGTCTTAGTTACTCTTAGTCAGGAAACTCTTCAAAGTAAAAGAAGTGAATCACAAATATAAGACTTTTGATTATATACTTCAGTATAGCTTTTAAGTGGATTTTTGAAAGTATTGTGTAATATAAGCTTGTGGGAAAATGCTGAAGGCTGAGAGAGGAGGGGTTTATATACTCTCCTCTCCAAACCTAACTGTAGTGACATTGGTTTCTATCACTAACATTTTTCAAGGATCTTTATTAATTATTATTATTGTTTGTACTTAATTACATATAGTAATATTAAGTACTTGTTAGGTACTTTGAGTATATTGACTCTTGACACTCTGTTATGAGGTGTAGTTGTTGTTTTATTAGTTATCACAAGCTATTTTAAGTGTACATGTATATGTAATTGTTATTTTTATATATTTTATCACATGCTACGCTGTTTACAGATTGGGTAAATGTATATGTACTCAGGACTGACAATATTGAACAGGTGTATTCTTCAAATGGAACACAGCAGGAAAGCCACATAAACCCTGAAAGATGTCACAAAAGGTATGGGTCAAAGTTTGATGTGTTCATGCAAGTTTTGATGCACAGTCAGAATCATATAGTCAAAGAATTATGAGTGTGGCAAATGTTCATCTGTTATTCTTCCATTTTGCTCAACCAGAATTTCTCCATCAATATACCCATACTATCTATTTTAATTGGGCCCAAGTTGATTCTTTCACAATAAATCTGGCCAAATCTCACCAAAATTGACCAAGCACATACATGCTCTCACATTCAACTTCTTTTAAATAAACTTGAGTATTTGTGGACACATTTTGGGGAGGCTTGATAATTAAATAATCAGAATCATATATCACACCATTCAACTTGCAGTATGAGATTTGGACATATTTTCATTTTGGTAAACTTCTTGTTGGATCACCAGGCTGTTGGCACCACAATATTAAAGCTTCTTGAGATCAAGTATAATGGGAGGTCCAATGCACTGGGTAGGCCAATAGCTTCTGGATCAAATGATGTTGTCTACCCAGTGGCAAATGAGCAACTAGAGAGGAAGATGGAATATGCAAAGCAGATGAAGGCACAGGAATACAAGGATTTTGGCCCACCCCCCAACTCTGATGCAATTCCTGAGATCAGCCATAGAAGCTTGCAACAAACATGTGGCTGCACAATGATGGCTGCACCACCTATGCAACAGTTTAAACCTCTTCAAGTACAAACCACAAAGCCAAGCAACTCTGAATTACAAACAAAAAAGGATAAAGGATGGTCACTGGGAGTAGAATTGGCAGCTGTTCTGACTGGTGCAATTCTTGCCTTGTGTTTCTACACTGCCAGGATCTTTGTCAAGTTAAGAAGAGAAGTGCACCTAGACAGGTAAGATGAATTGATTTGAAATCACTGCTGGAGATCAATGAGCTGATTATTCTTGAGTTAGAACAGCCCAGGAAGCTGAACAGCAGCAAGAGATGGCAACACCTTAACTTTAATCAATGGTTTGCATCACAGTGAATTTTTGGGATACAAATATGCGTGTCAGCTAAAATTTGGCCATGTTGATGAATTCATTGTGTGGCAATGCCATTGCTCATACCTGTCCCCATTTTTCCTCTTTTTTCCTCTAGTCCACCCAGCATGTTGAGATTGATAAAATAATCTTTGTTTTGGTATTTCATTTTGTGATTGAGTATTGGTATTTGTGTTCAAAGTGCATGTGATTTGGTATTTTTTTCTGGCTTCTTACATTCAGTTTAGCCTTTGATGATCACCTTGAAGGCTCTCCAAGTATCATATCCTTGGGCCTCTAACATATTTTCAGTAATTCAACAACCTGTTTGGCCTATCATATCCCAAATCTCAGAAATATGATTATTTTAATCCCTTTCTGCATTGCAACATTGCATACTCAGAGAAATCCATTCAAAAACCTTGTCAATTATTCTTCCTAGAGGGTCAATTACAAGCAAAATTGAATTAGATATTTGTTCATCCCTTCAGTCTTGACCATATATCTCCACCCAAAAAAACCTCTCTACACTATAAAAAATATAACCTTTACCAGGCGGAAAAGAAAAGTAATGATATAGAAAAGTCCTGAGACAGCAGGAAGAGAGCAAAAAATCCAAAAAAAGATGTAACTTGTTCCTAGAAGTTGGAGCATCACAATGAGTATTTTTTTGTATTTTACACACAGGTATTGGCTAATGTACTAACAATAAAGGTTGAAAATCATCAAAAACCCACCTGTAACAATGCCTGAAATCTGGCCCATGATTTTGAAGAGAGGATTTTGAAATCTTCAAACATCAATAAAATTTGCAGTTCTGAAGCAAATCACTTGTTTTTAAGTTCATTACAAAGGTGAGTCTTCCCTCTACAAATATCATCCAGACATCACATCTGTAGCTGTTCTTCAAACAATTCTACATGGCTGTTTATGCCAAACTGCTTGAACAGCTATAGAGTGGTTACATGACTAGATCACACCTTGATACCTTTATGAAGTGTAAAGAAGAAGAGTTCAGCTTTTTAATAAACTCAAAAACAAGTCATTTGCTTCAGAACTGCAAATGTTGTTGATGTTTGAATATTTTAAAATCCTGTCCTCAAAATCATGGGCCAGATTTCAGGTATTGTTACAGGTGAGTCTTGGATAATTTTAAACCTTTATTGTTAGTACACCAACCAATATCTGTGTGTAAAATATGAAAAAATACTCATAATGGAGCTCCAATATCTAGGAACAAGGTGCCTATTTTTTCAGATTTTCAGCTCTCTTCCTGTTGCCCCAAGATTTTTCTGCATCATTAGTTTTCTTTTCCACCTGGTGAAGATTATATTTTTTGTAGTGCTACATGGTGTGATGCACCAAATTTGGTCATGTATAAATTCATGGCTTAACTCCCCTTTAAAACAGATGTAATAATAAGCTTTGATGGCTTCAAACCTCTAAGGACACGTTCACTTAGGTGATTTCTGGTGAGAAATCACATTCTGCAAAATTTAAAATGCTCAAATGGAACTTACGGGAAATGACCAGCATTTTAAATTTTCATAGAGTGTGATATTTGGTCAGATTAAATAAATTGGATACAAAGACAAGAAAAATCAAATATAATGATTATACATTTTTTTGAAGACTTCTTGGCCAACTGAGCTTGAGTTCTGACAGATAATGTGAGCAAGAGGTTGAACAATAATAGTGCTTTATTTATTGTTTTCTGATGGAGCTTCAGTTATTTTTATTGTCATCAAATTATTCAAGCAATCCTTGGTTACTCAAATAACCTCCTTTGAATACCAGAACTTCATTTACTTGGCTTTATATGACACTATCTGGAATATTATTCATTATGAAAGATTATTTTACTTTGATGTTAACACAAACAGAACTATTCCATTTGAAAGATGATGTAAATTGTTTTTCTGTTGTGTTATCCTTTTTGCAACTTGAAATAGTATTTCTGTCCTCCATCATTGTTTTTGCAACTCAAAATATGTTTCTCCATCCTCCAATATCCCTTTCACACCTTGAAATATTTTTTCTGTCCTCCTTTATTGTTACTGTCACTCAAAGTATGTTTGTCCATCCTCCAATATCCTTTTCCCACCTTGGTTATTGTTTTTGCAACTGAAAATATGTTTTTCGACCTCTGTTGTTGCTCTTGTGACTCAAAATACTTCTCTTATTGTGTAGAATCAGGTTTTCCAAACCTAGTGCTTTAAGTTGATAGTATGGCAGTGGCTTTGGGATTCAAATATGTACCATCTGGAATTTATGGATTCTTGATCCAAGTTCCAGTCCAATGCTTTGTACTAGTGAAATTACTCAAAGTGCTTCAAGATGTCAATAAATACAACAAGAAACTGACTCCTACTGACTGGTGGTTTTCGCAAAATTCCTCATTCTACTTTGGTAGGTGTATTATGATTTTGGGTGCAGTTCTTCTATCAAGATATACCTTTTTAAACTTCATACATTTGTCAAAAGTACACAACTCAACTCACCTTCCAACCTCAGTAAATCTCCATACAGGCAAGATCTCAATCAAGTTGAAATATTTGTAGTCATGAGCAGCAAATTGATTCAAGAGAGAGATGTGCCATGTATTGCAAAAATTAATCTATGTCAAAATGAGTATTATAATTGAAATTACATATCAAAACGTCAACAATGTTCCCAAAATTATAGAACCAGACCAAGAGTACAACATAAATACAACCAATCAAAGTTACTTCTCGGACTACTACGGCCTGTGTTCTGTTAGACCAAAATATGAGTTGAATATGTATCAAAGTCTTTCAAAAAAAGATGAAATCAAGAAAATTAAGGATAAAGAATTAACTAATACACTTAGAATTAAATTAGAGACAGGAGGCGCGAAATGAAAAAGGGTTAGTACCTTTTTATAAAATTCACATGGAGGTCTGATAAGAGAATGGTTCAAAAAGAATCTCAACCCTCACCAAATTTAAATATTCACATGCATTCAATCAGACCAGTCATCATAAGCATCCGTACATTCAATAGTTCTTGAATTTCTGGACCCATCTATAAATTTCACATCATTATTCAAGCACCAATCTCGGATTTCATTAAGTTCACGTAAACTTTCTTCATCGCAATCCCAAGGGGGTCCAAAGGATTGAAGTTTAAGTTCTCGAAGGTTTGATCCTACTTCTGGTTGACTAGGTAAACCAGACATTCGAATTGACAAATGTGTAACAGGGCGAAGTAACGGTGCTAACCAAAATTCGTGCATCGGACGAGCGTAAGTTGAAATTGAAAGTCTTTGAAGTTTCGGGAACCGAGATGACATAAGTGCCCGTGGAAAGCTGTTGTGAAAGCATAAGGCTAAATGAGTGAGAGGTGAACATTTGAGAACATCAAAGACTGGTGCTAGTCCGGCATGGAATGCTCCATGAATGCTGACCCGACGCAAGGTGGAGGCCAGAGGTCTGAAAATTAACTCAAGAGCTGTGCATTCATGTTCTAGATACAGCCTTGTGGATAGATCCAAGTTGGTGATCGAGGTGGAAACAGGAGCCAAGTCTTCGGAGCCTCGTCGGAAATTCAATACGTCAAGAGCCAAGCTAGTCAGATTTGGGCAAGCTCTAAAAACATCGTACATAGATTCAACACTGAGGGTATAGACATAAAGCTTGAGGGTTACAAGGCCTTCGAGCTTGAAGGATGGGCGTAGGGGTATTGTCTCAAGTAGAACTGATGCGCAAAATCCAGTGGCCACCAAGACCTCCAGGCTTGTTGTGAGTGGGACTAAGGCATTCAACATGCTGTCCATTAACATCGGTGGTTCAACGTAGTGTCCGAGGTCACGCAAGTGCAAGATACGAATCGAGTGGGCAAAAGACCATGAGCTATGTGTTTCTAGCCATTTGTAGCGTAGTTGATAAGGTGAGGCAGTCGCTCGATCTTGATCAAAGTCATGTACCATTTCATACATCAATAATGGCATCAAGATGCGGTGAAGTCTACGGCAGACGCGAACGAGGGCAGCTAGGGTACGTTGTGCTTCCGGGGACGGTTTGCTACTCCAGTCGGTAAGAACGCAATGCGGTGGTGGCCAACTCGGAGTGTGTACAAAGTTTCCGATGTACTCAATGATCTCGTCCGGTAATCTTGAAAACAGGTCGCTATTCTTCTTAGGGACGATAATACGACATGGTTTGCGGGGGTGAGGGAATGGATCGCATCGAGTAGATCTAGGCGGTATATGGTTGGCTTGAAGGCTTGTTCCATCTTGTTTAGGGTCTCGTGTAAGTATCATCTCTTGAGACGCAAGAGATATGATGTTATAATGGAATGAAAAGAAATGTGTAAAGGACTGGATGATGAGAGCTCAGGACACATTAACTCCCAGTGTGACATTTTTATAGACTCAAAGAAGAAAGACATGCAAGGAGTCACACTGGCATGACCTGAAGAGAAAATCGTTCACATGAGCACGGAGAAAAATGACTTAGGAGACCAGTTTCAGATCAACAGGCACCCACTGAGCCCCTGCCAGGACTTGCTATGTAGCGATCGGGAGACCAGTCAAAGCTCGCCGACACGATCGTAACCACCATTACGGGTGTATACCATAAAGGGGTTGGACATATACCTCGCGCCCAAAAGTTCAAGTCTCCAAGTTCGGATTCACGAGTGACTCAGTTTACCTTGCCATCTGCGGAGATGTAAACTGCGTTGCACATACATGAGGAGGGGAGATCATCAATTCACCCCGCATCCGCTTCGTTCTCAACTGGACTAGTACCACTTGAACACAACTTCAAGGAGTGAGAAGATGATCCTCAACATAACAAAGAGTAATCGATGGAACTTGAAGCCATACCCTTCTCCTGATTGCTTTGGGCCTTCGAAAATAGAGATCCAACGAAACCTTTTGAAGATATCATCATCGGCCTTCTTTATTGGTCTCACAAGAAGCTTACACCATTATACAATATTTAGTCAAACAAATAAGGTGCAGAACACCGTTCATGGAAAATAAAGTGGGCCTTGCGCATAAGAACACAATCATTGAATATAGCCATAGTTATCAAAGAAATCAAGTGCCAAGTTATTGAATCCATACTCAAAGCTTAACAAGATCTTCCTCATCTTCCTGCGAGCTGAAGGAAACCTTTTGGTCTCACCCAAAATTCCTAACTTTGGAAAAATCATCAAAGGTGAAGATGTCTTGCTTATCAATCTGAAACTCGTCAAACACGGTAACAGCTGGTAAATAGTAGGATATGCTTGATTGTCGAGCATAAATTGAGGCTGAGCAAATGTAAATTATGTTGATGATTTTGCTTAAGTACTTAAATCTTAAGTCTTTATATCCTCGCTTCAAGTTAAGTTCAACTCTCGATCATCCTCAATTCGATCGTTTGAAATTGTTTAGCAAACCAAATCACCTTTTTTGTTTTCTTTCCGAATTCATTGTCAAAACGAGAAAAATCTTTCTATACAAATAATCTAATATGATCTTCTCAAGATATCGTTCTCTGATAAATAATATTAATTATAAAAGATTAAATTTATCTTGGACATTATGGTAAAGTACCAACAAAACAAGATATATTTTGTAAACCATCATCAAGTTCTAATCATCACTTCGATTTTTTTGTTACGATTTGAACAGGATTCCAGTTGGATTTGTTTTAACAGTTAGTATTTCCTCAAAACATAAAATACATCAATGAAAGATATCTCCAATTCGATGAAAAACGTGTGTGTTTTGAAAATATAGGAACGTACTTATAGTTTAGTTCAAATTAATGGTTTGTAAGTCTTTAAAAACAAACACCTTCCTCGAAAAACCAATCTCTCAAAAAAACCTAACAATTTCTAAATACTTATCAAAAATTAGATCAATGCAAGTAAGTTGAATTTTTTTTTTGAAAATCTACTGTTGTCATCCACCAAACACTGACCAATTCATTTTTATTTCGTTATCAAAAATAAACATCAAAAAGCCAACCTTAAATCCAAACACATCTAAACTAAAAAAAGATATTATCATTATTAACAATCATCAAAAAACGTTTAAAAAAGGTGATTTAGTTTTACTTTAGTAAGTTTTCATCTCATTCTTATTCTTTTTTTTCCTTTGACTTTCTGAACCAAACAAAAAGCATCATCATTCATAAATTACTTGTTCTTTTTTTCTTTCCAAAAGTCATCCATCAGATCCTAAAATTCTTTTATCGAAAAGAATTATTGGATTAGAAGGAGATATAATTAAACCAATCCAACCACACAAAGGTATATAAACCTACCATTTTGAATCTCTATCCCTTAAATCCCAAACTCACTGTAAAGCTCTTGGGATCCCCCGCGCGTTAATCTATTGGTTTCTTTGGTGAGGATTTCCATTAGATTCGTTTGTAAGGATTCCATTGGGTTATTGTTGGATAGAAGGAGATGATCCATTTCATTCACAAGATAGTAATACATTCGGACCGGTAAACGTTTTCTCTATCATTTTTCCTTTGTCCTGTTTTTTCTTCTTCTTGATTTTAACTTTCAAACTGATTTGATAATTTGTTGGTTTTTGCAGATTCCAATCGGATTGATTTCTTCTAAATTAGAGATCATCATTTATCCATTCAAGTAAATCCTTTTTCTTTCTAATCTCTCCTTCTTCCTTTCTATTCTCTCTTTCTTTTTTGGATTTTGGATTCCCTTTTGGAAGAGCTAAACAATATCTTTTTCTTTTTGGGTGATATTGAAAATAATCATAATACTCATTCATAGTCGATTTGGTTCGATTTTAAATCATACTTTAAACAAATCACAACAAAAAAGATTAATTCATCATCAACCCTCAATATAAACTATTGCATCTCCATCTCCAATAAATCTTGGTTCATCTTTGTTGTTGATTTTTGTTGTTCATTTTCTATTTTCCATTTTCCATTTTCCATTTTTCATTTTTCATTTTTCATTTTCAAATCCTTATGTACCTTTTTATAAATCTTTATAAATCTTTCTAAAGCTTCTAATCTTCAATCTTTCAAATCTCTACAACATACATTCTATTCTTAAAGTCATAAACCTTTTTCCAATACCCAAGCACAACCACACACACACAACAAAACAGACCACACTTTTTGATTACATTCCCGTTGCCCCTTAAAAGTGTTTAAAAAAGACGTAATAGTAAGCTTTGATGGTTTCAAAGCTTGCAATTATGTTGTACCAATGCTGAATCAACCTTTTTTATTTTCCTTACAGAGGATCAGTGGGTATGCATGTTGAACCAGAGCCACAACAAACTCGCATGTAACCAGAACACCTTTCTTGCCTTATGCCTCACAAGTGACGTGTTGCAAAGTGATCCCCTCAACCAAAGCTTTAGTACTTCAACCCTCAAGTTTTCTGTAGATCAATCTATTAAAATTTTATGTATATAAAACTCTAACAAAAGGGAAATTCAAATCAAAGAATTTTTGTGAAACGGTTCAAAAAAAAGACAAGTTTTTTATATTTTTGCAGTGTTTTTTTTTTTCTGCAAATATAAGGTCAACAGCTAACTTAATCAAGTCCCCTCGAGTCCTAGTGCCCGGGGAAAAAAACGCACAATTTCAAAAAAAAAAAAACTTTTTCTCCATCATGATTAAATTAAAACAACCAACCTAAAGCAAACAACAAAAAGTTCATTTCCAAACAAAAAACCCCATTCCCATCCCTTCCCGAAAAACTTCTTCTTCTTCTTAAAAAAAGCATTACAATCTCAACACGATATCCCAAAACAAATGTCCATAAAAAAAACCCCCAAACCCCAAACCAAAAAGAATCATCCGCAAAAACCTCAAGCAAAGAATCTGCAAAGATCTCAAGCAAAGAACTGAGTGACAATCGGTTTAAAAGCCGTATTAGAAGGAAACACCTTCAAAGGAATCCAACACTCAACCATCTCGACCTTAACAGGCACCAAGACGATCTGATTCTTCGACTGATCAGTTTCATGTGTCATTTCATACTGGATCGGTACATAACCTAGATCAGGTATCGGTTTATAAACCGTTCCATGAGGATTTTCTGAATTTTTTAAAGGAATCAAATGGGTTGGAGTCCTAATTTTTTGGGTGTTGATGGGCACTTTGATCGTTGGTTGGAATCCGTAGGCGAAAGATTGACTTCTGGTATGTTTTAATAACTTATGAGAAACTGTTGAGTGAAGTAAATGAGGATCTTTTGAAAATTGATGTCCAGCAGACAAAACAGTTGAACCGATCCTTTGATGTGCAGCTGCAGATGAAGTAGTAGTAGGTTGTAAACCTTTAATAGAAGAATTCAAATCACAAGGTAAAAACAAAAACTTGACTCTGATATACCAATTGAGTTTAACCGATGAAGATTCAAATTCAGGTGTTCCATCTGTTGGAATCACTAATGAAAACTTGCATCGGTTTTGGTTTAATAAAAACTCTTCTTGATCTGAATGAACTTTCTTGGTCATGAGTTTAATCTTTTCTTTGTTAAGATCACTTGGATCGATGAGATCATTAGGATTGATGGTTTCGTTTGTTTCAAGTGAAAAGGATGCTTTGATCACTCTTCCTGTATCGGTGCTTGTATTGAAAACGATGATCCCTTCGGCTATTTCTCCTAACCTATAAGCTGATTTCACTAAAGTTAATTCAGCTACCAGTTTTCCATCTTTATTTATATCAAATGAAACTATCGGAACCCCCGGCAAAAAGTCAAATCAGTTCTAAAACCTTTTAAACCTTCTTTTTCTCGATTCTCAAACTTACCTTTTCCAGAAGATCTCGTCACAATCTCAACTGCTGTCATACATCCACCTGTCATTTCATCTTCAGGTTCTTCTACTTCAATCGATCTATTAATCAATTGTCTTGCATAAGCTTCTAAATCATTATCGCTATCAACTTGAGTTTTTTCAAGTACAAGGTTTTCAAGTTTTCCAATTTGAGCTAGATCTCTTGTATTGATAATTGGAGAACTTAGATCATAAAACGGTCTGGCTCCATTCACTATCACCAAACCAAAACAAAACAAGTGAGTTTAGGTTTTTTGGAGGAAAAGTTTAGAGACAGTTGATTACTTACAAAATACATGGTTATAGACTCGGATTGGGACTCTGATGATCTTGGTTCCTGGACTGCTTCCTACTTGGTTTCTACCTCTTGGACCTATTCCTCCATTATCATAACTAGTTCCCACAATTAAATTATAACTAAACTTGATAGATTTACCTCTAAAAGATGGAGGTAATTCTTGTGGTAAATCAATTGAAAATGTATCTATTCTCTCCATCAAAACAAAACCAAAACGAAAAGACATCAGATTTCGAAACTCAAACTCGTTTGGGTTTTGTTTTTTTAGTCAAAAAAAGACTTACATGTTCTTGATTCTCCTGCTCTAAGATGTAAATCGACATCCAAGATACTCACCGGGTTCTCAAACACAGGTAACTTCTGACCTTTACCCTGTTCCGAACCTATTCCAGAAACCCTTGTACCAAACAACCAACCTAACCAACCAGCTTGATGATCCGAACCGATTTGAGGTCCTAATTGACCACCCCCCAGCTTGGTCGTACGATTCTTAAGACTATCAAATAGATTTGATTTGATCAATCGATCATCGTACTCGAATATACCTTCTAGTTGACAATAAGCCCATCCTAGTACTAAGTCTGTCTTGAAGGCTTCTCGACCGGCTGGGGCACTATGGCCTTGTAAGGAAAATGATCGGGTGGATGGGATAGTCACCCATTGAGGTCCTGGTGAGCTTTGGCGACGGATAGGGTTGGGTACGGGGAACTTCTTGGGTTGGGAAAATGGGGTTAGGGGAGATCGGTTGGGTGATTGGGCATCGGATTGATGGTCCTCTTCTTCAATCGAAGCTGTAACTGTAAGAAAAATGAATAAAGAAAGCATGGGTTATTATTAAGCTATTCATTTTTGATTTTGTGGATGAGATGATGGATTTACGTTGGGTACGAAGAGGAGGTAGATAAGAGGCTGATCGGATGATAGGTTGATGATGATTTGGAGAAGCTTGAAGAAGTGAAAGAGAAGGAATCGAATAAGATCTAAGATGTTGATGATAGTTTTCTTGGATTGGTCGATGATGATGATGATGAGAACCGATTAGACCATTTCTGATTGGAATGATTTGATGATTGATAAGAGATGATTGATTGGTTGAAATTGAATGATAAGGAGATGGTGATGAAGTACTTGGAGTGTTTGAAGTGAATTTAGTTAATGAAGATGATCTTGAGTGTAGTTCAGTTGATGGATTAGTTGATAAAGTGTTTTTGAATTGGATCGTACATTGAAATCTTTCACCAGCAAAGTAAGCAGATTGATCAGGTTGAACTCTTACTAACAATCGAGAACTTGAACTTGAACTTGACATCGATCGATCGATTAGGAAACTAACCAAATACAATAGTGTCATCAGAATCAAACTCGAATTATCCCAACTTCTCAACAGCTTTACTTAAGTACTTAATCACTTTAACACCATACATATACTTTGTATCATCAAACCTTCTTCACTTTCTCTTCACATCTATCACTTCTACTGCGGCCTTCATCCAACAAACATAACAATGACCTCATCCACAACATTCTGCTCAAGCACACTCACAATCACTGCAAACATTATTCAACTTCCCCAAGTGGGCAGGAAAAAACGATTAGGAGTATGATTTGTCATAAAATGATCTATCACTCCACACCTGAGCCATAACACCCACACTACATATATCTATCTGGCTCAGTGAATATGTGGTTATCATGTACATACAGTTCTGCTCAGTTATCTGCTCATCAGCATAACTTATTCTTATGTAATACATGCTGTAACTTTTTTCAGGTTGACAAAAACATTCCAAAAATTAACTACATACACTTACTCAAAGTTTTGGTGCGGATTTTGTCAACTAAACTTCATGTAACACCCTTTCTGTTACTGACAAATGGCTACAAGAATCTTGCCTGAGTGTGAGTAGCCAGGATGCACAGCCAGCAAATTTACCTCAGATGTGAAAATCCGAGGAGACCAGAGATTTTGACCCTGAGGATCCAATTGGAGGCAACGGCAATGGCCAAATTTTGCCTCAGAGGCATTCCTTGGGTGCCCTTCTCCTTGGGGGGGGCATCACTGTGAACATCATTCAACTTCCCCACATTGGAAGAGGAAAATGATGAATAGTACAGTTTGTCATAAAAGAATCCAATACCGCTCACCTGAGCCTCAACACCCACACTACATATGTGTAGTACGCTAAGTAAATAGTTTTCCATCATGTACATACAGGTCTGCTCAGTTTTTTGCCCAACAGAATATATAAATCACATGTCATACCACATGTAACTTTTTTGACTTGGAAAAAATTGTCCCAAGAATTCACTACATATAATTCTGTCGCTGCTCAGGCAATATTTTTGAAGCTATTTCTTAGTAACAGAAAGGGTATTACATGCAGTTGAGTTGATGAGATTACACCAAAACGTTGAGTCAGTGTATGTAGTCTATCTTTTGAATGCTTTTGTCAATCTGAAAAAAGTTACAGCATGTATTACATATGAACAACTCATCCTGATGAGCAGATAACTGAGCAGAACTGTATGTACAAGATAACCACCAATTCACTGAGCCTGCTACACATATGTAGTGTGGGTGTATGGCTCGGGTGTGGAGTGATAGATCATTTTATGACAAATGATACTCCCAATCATTTTTTCCTGCCCACTTGGGGAAGTTGATTAATGTTTGCAGTGCATCCAAGGACTCCTTGGATGTTTGTTGCCGAGACCACTATGCAGGCAGTGATGATATATGTAGTGGATTGTTGGGACAATTCTGACAATGGCAAAAAAGTTACATGACATATCATATGTGATTTATTTAGTCAGATGAGCTGACCTGTATGTACATGATAGGCAACTATTAACTAAGCCTGTTACACATATGTAGGGTGTGTGTGTGATGAATTCATCATGGTGAACACCTGTGAGTGATATATGTGAAACCTATTGGGCACATACATTACCTTCACTGCAATCAGGACTGTGGTGGATCATCCACTCAGTTGGTCCCGCATGTACACCATGGACTTCTGATTTAAATAATTCATCAAAGTACCCACAGTGGATTGATCCTGTGGTGTAGGATTTATACTGACATGCTTGTCTCAGTCTACACAGTTACAGAATCTATTACATATGATTTTCTTATTCCGATGAGCAGATAACTCAGTGGACTTGTGTGTAGCCAATAGCTAAAGATTTACTCAGACATTTGCATGTATGTAGCATATGCTCTATGGCTCAGATGTACAGTGTAAGATGATTTGATGACACATTCCCCTCTCAATCATATTCCCAGCCTAAGTCATGTTCCCATCAAGGAACCTACTTAATGCTGGCAGTGAAGGGTATACAGATCAATTGGAAGGGTAATACTTGAGGAGGAAGTGACTTGAGTTTCAATTGACCTGCATTTTTGATTGAGATTTCAGCTTTTGGGGACTTTGTGTGACATAAGATATCCCAGCATCTTGGCTAAAGTTCCCCCCATCTTCTGCAACCCAGGCCTGGAGATTGTCTTCTGTTAATTCTACATGGCACTTCATGCTCTTGTGATACTTGAAACTCCCCGCGACATAAATAGTCCATTGTCCAGGATTCTTCTTTTGCTGGGTTGAATCTTCAAGGAGTGTCTTGGTGGCCCCACTGTTACCCAAGCCAACACATCTCAAATTGATTTGGGCAAGATCAAAGTTGTTTGTAACCATATCAACCTTTCCAAGTCAAAGAACACTTAGATATGGGGAAATAGCTGACTAAGGGGGTTCCTGGAGTGATAAGGTCTGGAATGGCACTGTCAGATGACACCAAATCCAAATGACAAGATGGATTGCAACAGAGGATTCACATGTGAGAGAGAAGGCATTTTGAGCTGGGATTTTAAATCAGATGGAGACGGTGGTGAAGATAATTCTATTTCCGTGCTGTGAACAACAGCACAGTCCACAGCATTTTGGGCCAGATGTTTGAAAATTCAAGTCAACTGTGACAGAAATTCTAGCACAAACCTATGCTTAAAAATCCCTGGTTTCTAGACCAGGAAATCTGCTTGACAAAAGAGCCAAATTCAAAAATTCTTTGGTGTTCCAAGATAATTGGTTGTGTACAGTAGAAGCAAAATTCAAATTTGAAAACATTTGAGTCACATAGTGACTTTGTGATAGATACAAATAAGTACTTTAATGATTAGTTATATTGAGAAGCTTGAGCATTGAACAAAATTTCCCTACAGAGGGTTCAGCTAAAGTATCATCACCTGGAGGCTTTGACATTCCCAGTAGCCCATGTTTTTCCAATTCTTTTTTCAAGACGGTCATAAGTTGAGCTTACTATCTTTTGATACCCCTGAAGATAACTATTTTGAGGCAATGAAAAAGGTTCAAGCAATGCCCGAAAACTTTGTAATCTTTCTCGTAACCTTTTAATTTGTTCTGGATTTTTGATAGTCAATGTAAGGTCCATAGTATCTTCTGCCAGGTATGCGATCAAAGTGGCTATCTCTACACGCGAATTCGTATTCCCTTCTTCTTTTGTAAGTATCTCTATCAAAGGTTTTAGGGCGCTATAACAAATTTTGGATACACATCAATATTTCGAATTTGAAAAAGTTTGAGTGATCAAATTGCAAACCTCAGATCAGTTGAGAGGATTGCTGGATCCCTTCTTAATTTTAAGCCACCCTCAATTTTCTTCATAATCAAATGTAAGTCTAGGGATGGATATTGACGTTGAAGGTCATCACTCATGGTCCACCTCAATAGATCTGAGATACCGATATTTTCATCAACATTTTGGTCAGTACAGTACTGCAAATGACACCCTGATCACCAGATTATAACGGTCAATCTTACGTCTGGCTCTGTTGCTTTTTACATCCATTGATTTTAATCGAGAAATATCTGTTAAAGCGCCAATTATAGATGTATTCAGCATATGGAATCATATATCCGACTCTAGAATATCATCGAGGAGGTAGATAACTTACCAGCGCGGGATGCTGAGCTCCAGTCAGTACCCAGATCAGCAATCTTCATTAAATCGGGATAAGTGTATCTCCAGAATCGATTCAATGTCCTTGTTAGAATTGTATGAGCTAATGCAGCATGTTGATATATTTCTTTATTATCATGATATAGATTAGTAATCCTCAAAAATAAGTTTTGAAATTGTAAACATTTATCGGCCATCTCGATACCTACGTTCAACTTGGTTCGTGTGTATCGCATGGAAAGTTCAGTGTGGGATACTAGTAAGCTGAGAAGCTCGATACCATCGAGCTTGCTCTTAGTGGATCCTTCTGGCTGCAATAGAAACTTGAAAATTGGCTCCAAAGGACTTTTTAGAGTCAATAGTTCGGTCGCCGAATCTTGATTAGTAAAAACGATTTATCAAAAGTTTAAATGAGGTTCTGGGCGTACCGCAAGTCGGTAATAGTTGAATAGCTGTAAGCCTGAATAGCTTTCCGCGCTTCAATGCCTGGGACCGCATCTTCTAACTGCTTGGACAGCTGTGACTGCCGAATTCCTCTCGCTAGTCAAAATGATCAAGGTGGCTTAAGACATGGTTCTACTGGATTTTTGGACGTGTGTCACAAAGACTTACTTGTAGCATAATCCCTCTCCCCTAACAACCAGATTCATACAAAATTATTAAAAAGGCTACATTACGCGGCTGAAGTAGAATTAAACAACATACCAAGTGATGAACCATGGTACCATGAAGTGATTGATGTTCTGAAATCCATTTCCCATTTTCGGGAAGCTTCTTCAACCTCTTTGTTAGAGCTAGCCCTGCGAGCTTCTCCCAAATTCGACTTGGCGTTTACTTTAGTACCGCTGGACCTCTTGTTGGGGATCTTGGGAGGTTTAGGGCTCAGCTTTCTGTTCATCTGACTGATGTGCGCAGAGACGGGTGATGGTGGCATTGTTCGGAATGTGCTAGCGGCTGTTAAATCTTCAGCATTAAAGTTCAGATCACAGTGAGCAAGCCGATTAGAACTCTAGCTGTTTTTGAAAATGTGTTGAGCTAAAAACACGTCACATACCTGATATATCCGGCATGACACCTTTTCCTTTCATATCCAGACTGATGCGTTGAATTGTTGATGAACCAGACATTGAATTTCCAGACTTCAAGTCTTCGGCCAATTTAGGTAGATATTGGGTTCTACTTCTAGCAATAGTGGGTGTTGATTCAATATTTTGGATATTCCATATGAGGATTTCTAACAAGTAGAGGAAACTAAATCGTGCAGATATCCTTGACATGATGGTGTGGTAAGTTAATCTAAAAAAAGTGATGATGAAAGACAAAGGCTACTCCGTTGGACGTTGGAGGAGAAATAGCGCAAGGATATATGAATAGAGACTGAAGATTTATCGGCATTAGGATACAATTTATGTAACCCTCTCAAAATTAAAAAGAGAAGGCATATTGTTGTGGCTCGAGTTTTGAAACAGGTAAAAGTAGCCTATCTTGCTCGACTATATGATTTCGAGCAGTGAAAGGAGTTGACATGAGCGGCGGTGATGTTCTGCCTTCCCAAAGCGGGAACCCACGAGACTCGTTTTGGTCACAGCTTTTGTGAGTGCGAAGTATAATCTCTAACACATTTTGTGAGCAGCTGATCATGTATGTTGCTCTTCGCTCTGATTTCCCGACACGCTCAATCGACATAGCTGATCTTTCGCAGTTGTCACGTTCGATCATAACGTCGACATTTCTCGTAAATTGAATGGGTCATTCATCTGCAAAACCACCATGGTCGACATTTTTAACAGAACCTGAAACCTCGGAAATATTCAACAACAGCCGCTCTATCATATTGTGACACAAATAGCCATTCGGAGCAGGCTCGCAATAGACAAAACCTGTTGCCTCGAGCGCTATGAATTTTGTCTTAGCTATTGATCAAGAGACATGTGATTGCGGATGCGTACCTAAGCTGTAAGTTTGCTAACTAGCTACTGCGAACTGAAGGTCCCATGCTCTGTTCTTTCCTACTCCGCCTTTGAGCGTGAAACGCGGGATAATTATCGGCCTTTGATTCTCGAAACCTGATGCTACAGAACATCTCGCGATACTTTTCGGTAAAGGTGAAAGCAGTCACTAAACGTATCATCGATCCTTGCGCCCACGTGTTGAATCATCCCATGCACCCCGGAGTGTGATTCTGTTCTTCATCGTAAATTGAAACAGAACGAACGAAATGTACCAAGCGCGTGGAGTGAAGAACTAACGGCATCCCCTCACAGGGGCCGAAAGTTCAAACATCTGAAGTTCAAAGTTGGAGAACAACAACTTGAACTAGAAGTTCCTCGTTCAACGGCGCGCACCGCCTGATTCTCAAAGTTGTCCTTCTAGCCTCTGTGTGGCGCTACAAACCTTCAGCTCCTGCGGATTTGGATGCCTTTCATATTTTGAGGGGCCAGTGAATTAGAATTCATGTAAACAACTTCGATCACTAGACGTTTGTCCCGAATTCCTACTCAAGCAATTGGCCGTAAATTTTACAGCTGCTCAAGTGCCATCAATCTTTTCTTGTGAACAAAACCGCTGATTGTCCGTGGAGATCCGAACAACGAACTGTGCGAATCTGAGCTGATCTGAGGTGGCATACGTATATGGGGATTCGAACTTGAGCTAATAGTGGAAGGTATATATTCCTTCTTTTGCGCCTACCGCCATGGCGTGTTTGGTCTCATACTCGAACGTCCCCCTCGCCTTTTACTAGGGAGACCCGGGGATCAAGCACAAAGCCTACTCAACAATCTTTCAGATTCACTTCGGTGATGTTACTTTTTTCGTGATCTCCAAACTCTCCTTGAGTTCATGCTTTGCTCTGCCCACCTTTGAATTTGAGAATGGAACACATAATAGAACATGGGAAGTAAAAAAGCTTTTCCGGTACCAATCTGATGGTAAGGCACCTCAGTATCAATGAGCAGGGGCTCTGATTCCTATGGGTAAGAAATCTTCTTACTTGACATTTCATTGTGATCCCTCGGAGGGAAGCTCATGGCATACCAATAAGGTGTCCAAGAATACTAGCAAAGACTAACTATGCAAATCACAAATGGATTTTCATGGTCTGTATTTCATCATCAATGATAAAGTCTAGCTACAATCAAATTTGCACCCAATTATTGTCCATCCTGGTTAATATATATGCAGAAGTCTAGCCAGAACTCTTTGGGTTTGCTCAAATGGGTGTATATCTATCCATCTAAAGCAATTTCCTTATTTCTTAAATGAGTCCTCATGATTTTGCATGTGCTAAATATAATCTTGCAATGGAACATCTATGTTTACAGATAATATTCAAATTATCATACAAGTACCATAGGTGTTTTTCAATGCTCCAGATTGAATTCTCACATCAGATGAGTTTATTTTGCCATTGAGAGGAACCCTCAATTGAGTTTTAAGAGATTGATTGACTCCAACAGAGATAGCTCTGAGCATGGTCATATAGACACTATGTTTGACCTGCACAAAGTGCATCTACCATCCATATTCAAGTTTTTTTTCCTGAACTTAGGGCTATAAATTGCCTCTAGCCGCAGTACTCCATACCAGTCCATGAGGTTTCTGCAAGGATCATGACAGTGGTTGGGATCAGTTGAGCCATTTTTCAAATCCCAGGTGAGTGTATACTATGTGGTCACTATATCTGCACTGATTGCTGGTATGCATAAAGCACAAGTCTTGTTGCATAATCATTTTATGAATTTGCTTAAATAACTTGTCCCCCTTGAGCCCTAGGTACATTCATACTTTGCCGTAGAAAAGTCACTTAGGTTCTGACAAAGGTATGTGAGGGTAATCAAGTCAATCAATGTAGTTTGATGTACATATATCCTTGTCCAACTTGCTTGTGAGCCATTAATGGATAGATCTTGACAGAAATAAAGGCAAAGTGTTTGACTAAAGAGGGTAGTCATTGACTACTATTTCCATTCTGATTTTTTACTTAAGCTTGAACACGATTGGGGTCGTTCATTTCTGAACAGAACCAATTAGAAAGGTATAAATCAGTCTGCTTAAAACACCCAACAAGTTTACAAGAGGTCTTGCGGGGAGTGAGGGACTCTGTCAAGTTTATATCAGTGCGCTGGTGTGCAAAGGCGCTATTTATCAAGACGCAAAACTTGGATTCATCAAGTGTGATTGGTTTTGTTGATATCAGAAACTTACTGATTCAATCACATGCCATTGCAAGGCCCCCCCAGTTGGCTCAATGATGAGAGTATGTATCAATTCTCCTTCCTCATCTTTGGACAGAACAGCATATATCTGCACCTGGTCCTCTGACCCTTATTGTCTTGTAATTATAAGATGTTCATGACCGAGTTCCTTGAGGTATACTTCAATCAGATTTTGAAGAATCGGCGCACATTCCAGTATCTTGTCCCCATCTTACTGTATCAGGTCGGAGTCATGTTTCAGACAAGCGACGACCTTTATAATGATGCTGATGCTATGGTGCACTTGGTGCTACCGGACAATCAGAAAATTTACGTTCTATATGTTGAACGACATAAAACAATTTTTCCATCACAACTCATCCAGATCTTTCTTCTTTCCTAGCCCTTTCTTAATCATCGATATCTATACAAGAATTATGGAGCTATGAGCAAACTTTTGCTTTTGTTTCTTGGGTACGATACCCCAATGCCAAGGTAGTTTTCCAACCTTCCACTCTCTCACAGCAGGTAGAGCATGTAGAGTGTTAAGATGAATTTCCAGCTGAGAGCTGAGAGTTTGATCTTGTCGAAAAAGGGGATCTGAGCTTGGCTATTTACACACAAAATACGTGTTGATATCTGCTCAAAGAACTGGGCGTTCTCTGGATATGGTCTCTTGTCGATTCACCTACACATAGAAACGAATTACAGTAACGATAGACCAAGAAATCCAGCACATAAGATTTCCTGCAGGGTATACATATATACAAAGGTGTCGCGAAAGACACAGCTAGAGACTGAGCATCATATTGAATATGGTCTCAGTTTGTGAGGTTCGCATATGGAAGAGTGATCGAAGAGGTCTGGAGTTACAGTTCTGGTGGTGGTGTTGATGGGAAAAACGAACACCTTTCAGGTTATGATCACCGGAGGCATATGATAACCGGAAGGTGCCTCATCAAGATTTCAATAATGGTGAATCATAACTGGACGGGTAGCTCAGAAAGGTGATCGATACCATATCATTTTTGCTTTCAACAGACGGCAAATCATTGAATCTTTGATATCAGAAATGTCATCATCATCAGAGTGACGTACTTTGTTTTGCTTTAGTCAAATTCTTCCGTGGCCGTCTCTTGTATCCTTTTGTAAAGCTCACACCTTGCGTTCATTAGTCAATCTATCCTTACATCTCGTATCTCTTGAATTCTTCAAGAGCATTTAGAAATCCTATCGCATTATCCCTTCTGACTTCACTAAAATAGATTCAGTGACTTTCACCGAATACTTCTCTTCTCTTCTCTTCACCCAACCACACCCACAACCTCCGAGTTCGAGCCCTACACTCTACATAAAAGCCTAAATGGAAGAAACCGTGACTAAGAAGTGTATCGCATACACAAGACTCAGAACAGCATGTCCAAACCCTCAAGAAAAAGATAGTAAATGGTGCTCGTTACATGAAGAACTTCAAGGAAAACATATGAGAATTTATAAACAACATTCACGTGAATTAGATCAATATTTAATTCAAAATCCTTATCCTTTTCACAAATCAGAATATAAGTTCAATGGCCAATCATACGAACCTCAGAAACAGATCACTACTCGAATGATTCCTAGAGTTGAGGATGTGTTGAAGGTTTCTGACATTGAAACTTTGCGCTCATGGCATCAAATCTCACGTAGGATTTGGAATTTGACCAACAGGTTTAGTGCCCTTCATGTCTTCCATCATGATCCTTCTGGTCTGTAAATTTTGCTATGATCTGACAGAAATAGTTTGAATGTTGAATTTCTTAGGACTGTGATAGCTCGTGAACGTCATCATTCACAATTTTACCGAGATGGCGATGATGGTCATCGTCATTTTAATGCGATTTTAAGATATAAGTTAGAAATCGTAGAAGCCTTGATGTCAGCTATTGACGAGAAAATTTATAAAGTCAGTTCAATCGATCCACAAACAGATCTAAGAAACAATACTCAAACCTTTCTACCTTTCCGTGTAAATCTAGCTTACAGTGGCTTTCGAGGAAGCAAATTGGGTCTTAGACCAACCACCAGAATTAAATTGTCAAGATTCAGACCCGCTTGAGCTTGACTCGGACTCTGGTGGTCAAACGTTGACAGATATCAGTAGTGGAGATGATACAAACAGTTTAGATTTAGTTTCTACCCCTTCTTCGTCAGATGAAAGCGATCTTGAACCTGAATTCGAAAGAATGGAAGTTGTAGAAGAAAAAGTCAATCAACGGTCTAGAGGTCTTATCCTTCAACTCACTGGGTACCTTGATTTACCTTTTCATGCCTCGAAATTGGAAAAACATACTGTTTTAGAGTTGAAACAGATAGTGTGAGTGAAGTTTTATCTGATGTGATCGACATTTATAAAAAAATTATAACATCCCCAAGACTTATATCTAAATTCTCTTCTACGGTATCTTCTCTTATCGTGTCAACAGCCGTAATGTCTTCCGTAGGATCATCGTGCGTGATGCGGGTTTGTTCGTCAGAGCCAAAGAATTTGATATGAATTCATCTTCCAATATCGCATCATTGTCAAACGATGACCAAATTGATTGGCGTCAAAGTTCATACGTCTGTCCTGTAAGAGCTTTCATAGCAAGCGGAACACTTTCGTTAAAAGAGCTTCAAAGGTTATTCTGGAAAGAGAAAGCAGGCCCAGAGTTGATCAGGAATGCGATTTCAGATTTATTCAGATCAAATGAAAGTCATTCAAATTCAGATAGTAAGCTCAGTCAAACGTGATTATAATCTTGGTAAAGTAATTGACTGTACCGACAAAAATAGGCAAAGAGAAGATAGCTAGTACACAAAAGACGTCGGCGAAGATGTGGGTTTTAGGTGGCTATGTATGGAAGAAACCATTGAGTGGTCCCCTTCCAAGACTTGGGACTGATTACTTTTACGCCTTTGGTAAGTGAAACCAACCCAACTTGATTTAATCCCACAAATCACTAAGATATAGCTCTGGTTCGTAACCTTACATAATAGTGGGGTGCCATGGTTGTATGTTATCAACTTGTCGAACCTTTGAGGAATGGGTAGAGAACAGAAGACTATCTTTGATATGTGAGTCTCAACCTGACCTACTCTTTCATAGTTCTCGATTTTAATTGAGCTAACTCGTGTTATGGCATATGAGTCAAAAAGGTTCTCGATATCCAGATTGGTTAAATCAAGTCGAAAGTCAAGTCGAAAGCTTGTTCAGAAGTCTGCGCATCGTCATCAGTGGTCATAATTCTAATAGTAAACTGTCAAGGATCGAGAGAGTGATTCCCAAGTGCAAGAAGTTGAAAACTGTTTACATCGAAGTTCAAGAACGTCATTATGTATATCTTTGTTTAGTGGGTCGATTTCCTTTACATGTAGCTATGAGAATGATGACTGAAAACTGATCGTGAAACCATTTTTTGTGCTTCAAGCCATTGGATTCAAGGTCAAGTAAGATAATAGATACACTAGCATCAGATCGAAACTCTTTCCACGTCTTTTCGTCAAGGCGAGATACTGGTGAGATAGCTCATAAACCGATCAAAGAAACAGATCTTTGGTGTACTCGAACTCGTTCTGCATATTCAACTTTAGAACGTAAAAAGAAACCTTTTACGATTTCTACAATGTTTCAATCAAATCCAAATACGTTTGATTGTGCATTGAGAAGTTTAGATAGAAGGTTTGGGAGAGAATTTGTTGATTGTTGGGATGTTTTAGTGATGGATGTCAAGGTTTTAGAGTTTCAGTCGTTCTTGAGCTCGATTGGTGAGACCGTGATAAAAGCTGTTGGATATGACTCTGTGGGTGATCTTGATCACCTCAAGAATAGCTTGTCTGGGAAGCTTGGAGAAGAAAATCTGCTAGGAGATGGTCAACTCCGGAACTCTGATGTACGATATCTTCGTACAATCTTTAAAAACATCTTACAAGAAGATGGTAAAAAGTTGTAAGGTATATTTGTAAACTCTGAAAACAATCAGTTGCGCTATTTTGTGATATATATGACTGAAGAAATGTAAGACTCGTTTTCACGAAAAAATGTCCGCGGACATTTCCATGCAAGGAACCTGACTGTGGCCAGCTGAAGGGGCCGCTGATGATGAGATCTTGCCTTTGCCACTTGGACAAGTATATTTGAGATCAAGCTGCTCGACTCAAGATATCACTGCAGATTGTTGAAGTCGAGGACTTCTGGTGATACAGCAATTGACAAACAATTATGCCCTTTAGGCAATCTAGCGATGGGCCTGGATTCCCAAGTTAACTCTCCAGTGCTTGTGTTAAAGGGTGTCGACTTCATGCGGTTTATAAACCCTTATAATGGATTTGTTAAAGTTGAGTCATGTTCGATACGATCAAAGCAAGTAAAAGGTTGTGTAAAGAAAGTCAAAAGGCTGGATGATCAGACAGGCTGAAGAAGAGAGGGAACTCGCGGTATGGCCCTGGGGTGTTTTGTTACATGTGGTACGGCCCCGGGTCGATGGTATATGTAAAAGAATTCGTCGATGACTTCATCTTGATTTGTTTCTTTTTCCTTTCCTCTCCATCTCAGCTTACATTTTCATTAGTTCCTACTTTTTTAGACAACCAGCCCACACTGGATTTCGAACAATCTAAAATTCCCCATAGGACAAAGAGCGAAGGTCATCGCTAACCATACCTTGACTTAAAAGCATGTCATGTGCAATCACCCAAACTGTTATGCCACAATCTCAAACAACCTCAACTCATCCTGCCAATCCGGAAGCTGGAAAGACAGGAATTAGGAAATTTGAAATCGATGGATGGTGCATAGAAACCTGCAAATTGCCGATTTTGAATTCTGAACAAAGCAAGACGTACGTTCTGATACATCCCATCATTTATCACTAAAACGAGAACTGAAGGAACTAAATCTGTCGATCAATGTTGCTTATCCTTTTGCCACAAACAATGAAAAAAACACTCGTCGATCGATCGAACTTGAGAATGTTTTCAGTTTCACAGATCAACTTACAATTCCATTACCCGAAATTTGTTTCGGTCAAAATAGACTTGAAATCACACATTCAGCTTCAGGTTTCAAATACAATTTCAATACACTTTCAGCTCTTTTACTCGTAGATCCAACAGAAGGTTCAGAAGGTGAACATTTAAAAGTCGCTTACGCCGATCACTGGTCCAACTCACGGTTAGTGAATGAATCTACTAAACTCTTAACCTGGACAAAAAGTAAAAGATACAGTGGGATAGACAGTTATGAATTCGTTTGATCTTCGTGATAGTTTCTTATGAAATTTCATCTGTGTTGAGGATCAATTTATAGTAAACCGACTGATGCAGTGACTAAAGTCATCAACCCTTTTGATTGGACTTATACCACCAATTATATTGGAACAGATGAGTCTGCGAAAAATGTGCATCTCTAAAAAGTGACCTGTTCAATGATGAACTTGACTGATTCTGGTACTTTATTTCGTAGCTTTTCAAACGACCTGATGACGTAGAAAATCATCCAGGAATACCTCTTGCTGTCTTATCTCGACCTGATCCGATTCTCTTTTTTGATGAAGTAACACTTTTTGAAGATGAACTACATGATAATGGAATGGCTAGTCTTCAAGTCAAAGTAGTCAGTACCTTTCAATAATTTCTGATGTTACACGCTTAAACTGATCTTGATCATCAATCTTTGATAGAGAGTGATGCCTAGTTGCATTTTTGTGTTATCCCGATTCTTCCTGCGAGTCGATGGTGTAATTTTCAGAGTCTTTGATGTAAGACTATTTATCGATATCACAAAAAATCAAATAATCCGTGAAGTAAAAGGAAAAGAGATGTCATACAATGAAGTCAAAAACGTAACGATCTCCTCTTAATCTTGATACCTATTTATCATGCAACTGATCTAGGATTTCTTCTTGCGATCATAGAAACTTCCTATCGAAAAAGCACATGATCTTACCCCATTGACAGATGCGAATTGGGTAGGTCATGTGATGGGTATGATTCAAAAAGATTCAAATTTCCTTCCTCATTCTTTGTTTTCATCTATACCATCTGAGCGAAAAAGTTGGAAATCTTTTCTTGGTACTCAACTCGAGGTTGCTATTTTACAATCATGAAGGTTTGAAATGTATTCATTTTTTTTGGCGAGGTGAAGATTGATAGGGAAGTTTGAGGAAGAAGATGTGATGTAATACTACTTAACGGCAAGAGTCTGATTGCAGTGGCATCCATTCTAAGATGAAGTTGTCTTCTGAAATACAGACAGGAGTCTGCTTCGAGGGCCAGATCTCTTGCGCAAATTAAAGTGGATATCCATGTTCATATAGATATCTTCTGAAACTCCACACATGCTTCATACCTGAGCAGTCAAGTTTGTGAAAGACGACTTCATATAAGTGGGATCGATGAACATATATAATTCGACTGTGACGCAAAAATACTCATCATCATTCTCAGTCAACCAAGCAAAAGTCTGTTATATAAAACATGCAAACTAAAATCAATAAAACTTGAGTCGAATCAGAATGGAAAAGAAGTGACATCTTGTTGTAATCTTGACAAGAACGCGATAAATCAATCACATCGAAAGGGTGAAAACAAAAGACAGAAAGTTTAGCTAAAGAAAAATAAGAGAGCAGAGAAAGTATGATTGTTTGATTTCTAGGGATTATGGAAAGTATAATAAATATGGGGAGGAAACGGATGGTACTTCTTCTCTTATGCTTGCTTCATATGGTCACAATCATCTGCCAAATTGTTTTATGATAGACGTGAAACCAACATAAACCCAATTCCAAAACCAGACAAGATGCCAATAACCACTCCATCCCAAATTGATGAAGCATCGCTCTTTCTTCGTGTTCCAAACAAACTCGGAGGCTAACATCAGAGGATGTGATCAGTCTTCTGGTTTCTTTTTCATAGGGATTATTTTGGATTGATCACTCACCCCGGTGACAACAGGCACTCGAGCGGTTTGGAAGACGATTCCTCCAGTTGGTGTGGTACCTTGAGGCGTACCTGGAGTACCTGGAACAGCGGTAGGTCTTCCTTGGGCTGGGACTCCAGCTGGTCTTTCTCGAGGAGAAGGTTGAACATAGAAAGGAAGTACTGGTTGCATATCCGCTTGAAAGGCTGCTAGCGTCGCCGTATCATTGGTGATGCTATAGACGGCAAACAATACAAAATATCAGTTGAAATTCAATCATAGGGGATTTCAGTTTGAAAAGACTTACCGATAGTCACGTAGATCAGAGTGACCACCATCAGTTTCAAGCTTCTCATGCTCAAAATGCATCGTAAGTTTAAGTCTAGGGAATTGATTTAAAAACGTGGTTGAAGTAATACAATCTTGCCACCAAGCTCTTTGTAAATCGATAATCGATTTACTTGTAGATTGTGCATTATTGATCGCTTGTTCATGCCATGCTGCTCCTGATTCTGCAATCTTTTCGAGAAACATCACAAAAAATAGATTTTATATTTCATAAATGGTTTTTTGAGACGTCACTTGAATGAGTTGGGTTTCATACCATGCATGCTTTTCCAGGTTTTTGACAAAACGTATTGTAAAAGTTAAAGGTAGATGTTCCGGATGTTCCATTCAAGACTGAACCACAATAACCACCAGCTTGAGCTGCGTTTATGTTTTGGTAGTTCGGTCCTTTGTAATCTAACCTCGATCCAGATCAAATCGTCAGTCATCCACATAGCGGCACAGGTGGTACCTTTAATACAACGTACAGGTAGAAATACCAATCCAGTCAACCATATCATCCCCAGGATAGTAGGGCAGATAAGGATCATCAGAATTGTTCACTTGTCCATCTTTGTTGGTATCTAGTAGAGCCAAGTCAGCTGGACTAAGATTAGCAGTAGATTGACCATAAGGATAACTCTGTCCGGTGTTAGGAGCCCAAGCAATAGCTGTAGTCGGACTAGCAGCTTTGATGATAGGATACATTCGCCTCCAAAGAGCAATAAAGGCTGTTGGTTGAAACCCATAGGGATTCCATGTTCCTTGCATTTCAGGAGCAAATCGCAAGAAAACAGTTCGATTCAGAGTAGTTGTATTGGTGTATGATGATAATTGGGTGGCTAAAAGGTTTAGGTCTGAATCTGGGATGTCCAATGAAGTGGGATAGACTGTGAGGAAAACAGCGGCATCGGTGTTGGTTTGTTCAATCAGATATTCGGGCGCTGGACCACCAGCTCCTGTTGTGTACTATAAGAGGAGATTTCATTGAAGAATTGGCCGAGATAAACATTCAAGATCACAAGGAAAGATCCGATAAGGTCAGTCATAACTTTTTAGCAAGGAGTCTTATAAGATCACACAAGATTTAAAAAACAAACAAACATTGTATTTTGGCAAAGGAATCAATTGAGCGATTTGAAAGACACTAGCATTGATACCTAAGCGACGATTGAATGTATCTGGAGTATCACTATAACCGTGTTCAGGATTAGTCCAAATCCCAAACCAAACTTGAGGCCGTTCATTAAGAGCCAATTGTTGAGCATTTGATAAAAGTGACAAATGAGATAGAGTAAGAAGGATGAGTGACGAAATTGAGAGATGTATCATTGCGGTGACGTTATAATCAATCAGCTGAGGGTAAGGCTTTTACGAGATGAGAAGGTGGTTGCTTTTCTTAATGATTCCCTTTGTAGACTTTCGAACAAAAAAGGGTTCAATGTATGAAGAGACCTCAATGAAGCTTTCCAAATGAAGCCACACGGAAGTTATAAAAACGAGTCAGAGCACAAGATCTGAGGAGTATCAAATCAAATCGATTGGAAGGTGATAAAATAAAAGTGATCAATTTTGCTATCAAAGAAATCCGTTATGTAGGTGAATTATGGCAGATGTTGGGGATCCAAAAAAAAGGTCTTTTGGTGAGTTATTAAGGTTCGGTGGTCGATGAATTGTCTTAAGCGAACCGACCGCAAGAGTTGCGAGCAGAAGCGAGTCTTGAACCAGTGAGAAAAGGACGATAAACCAAAAAAAGAGTCAAGGTCGTTTCTTGCGATTGAGGATAAGATAAGATAAGATGAATGGAAGATAAACAATTATCAAGCAAGTGATTTGTCCGTCTTGCGTTGTGCAGCAAAAGAAGAGGTCACTTCTTTCCGGTAGGATCATGCAGTGCTCTTTATATAGAATCTAGCCAAAGAACCAGGGCCAGTCTTATTTGGTGGAATTCTCCCCTGGGTCTGTGTTGCTTTATTTCCATAACAGGCACATACATATAGTGAATTTATTCACGTCCAAAGTCATTTCATCGCTAACTTGGATGACATCTTCCTTGATGATCAAAGCTTTCCTTTTACAATTTTACCATCACCATGATACAAATCTGATGCATGAGTAGCTTTGACGTTCACTTCTTAGACTGGACACCGCAGCTACAGGCTGAGTGATTGCCCAGGATGACGTATGTGACTTCTTTCGTATAGCCTTCGTTGTTTAATGGTCGTCATTTCAAAGTTCAAACTACATATCATACTTTGAGCAATATGTAGCAATATGTCCTTTTCTCGTAAATCATCCACATGATGGAGCTAGCTTGTCTTATTTATTGATGATGGGCAGCCTCTATATATATTCACTTAAGAAAGCTTCGTGGGATGTGGAACAGATATCATCCAGGCTCTACTGAACTTCATATTATAGTACAGTCTTGAACAATTACATCAAAGTTGGTCGGTTCGGTTCTCGTAATCCGGCACGAACTCAAACATTGGAGATTGATACGTAGAGCAGTTCTGGTCCATATCCTACTCGTTTCGATACATGAGGATTTGCTTTGCTTTACGGAAAATAATAACTGTGCATGCGACTCCGAGGTAATATGTGCTTTCGACCTGCCTCACTTTGATGATTTATTTCATTGGAATTTCCTTTTAATAATGCTCAAGATGTCAGAATATTTCGACATACATATTTGGCACATCGTGAACAGCACCAGTATGGACATACTGCCCAAATTTCGCGGATTGACTCTGAGCAGATGAAGACTACATCCAGCAGCGATGGGCGAAATATATTTTGCAACCCTCGAAGTCTCTTCCTACTCTTGATTCCTTGAAGGGTTCGATTCCCGTATTGGTTTATTGCTGAACCGCGATCAATAAATCACCGCAGAGCATAATTTTGAGCTCAAATGCTTGTTTCTATACGGGCTTTCGTACCTGTCATAAGTAACTACATATTAGTCGGTTGGGTCTTTCCATGATTGATGTTTAGTCATGATAAGATTGAAGAGACTGAAATCAAGCAAACTTGATGGAAGTCAAGCTGGTCTAACAATTTATCTACACAGAAAACATCCAAATACACATACGTGAGACCGCTGCGATCCAAGTTTTGGCAAGGACCCTCACGAGAGCAAGTTAAGCGGCATTTTATCAACCTCAAAGAGCACATTGCATGCAAGCTCATCAACAGTGACAAGTGGTGCTTACATACCTTCATACTTTGCTTCATTTATTAAAACAATCTGAAAACACGCTGAATGGTCGAGAAAGCTTCCCGAGCCTCAGATTGAGCGCATAGCGCTACAAAGACTCAAAAAGCCCGTCATGGTACAATTAAACATCCAAATCTACACTTGAGATTTATTGATCCACGCCTAACTCATACAAATCTGCGCAATTGCATAACACCACGCGACTGCATGGGTGCGACTGGAACGAAATCACATCCCACTGAATCTGATGCACAAGGATGTTCTGGACGTTCACTTTCGCAATTAATCCAGCCATGAGCCGAATCTTCGAGTGAACACTACTCAAGTCATAGATGATCATATATCTCCTTGTGGCAGGGTTTTATTTTTTGCTTGAAGTTCTATCATGGCTGGGAGATTTCGGGGGGTTTCAAATTTGATGTTTGCCCACTCTAGTGGGGGGCGATGAGTTTATGCATAATGTGTGGATCGTTACGTAGCTTTTGAGGCGCGATCTTCAGAACTGTTCTCTATATGCCCTGTCGCATCACTTTCTGAAAACAAAGACCTGTTTGTTTTCTTCTTGAAAAGCGCTTATCTCGTTTGGAGCTTTGTGAGGCTGTCGTGAAGACTCGAGTCTTTAATTTAAGGAAAGCACTGGAATTTATCTCTTAGATATCTTGGCGGTCTGAGTGGTGTATGTATCTTCGGTCGACCGCCGAGATACATCTCTCAGGCGAAATGCTCCTTCGATACCCACGGCGTGACTTGTCTTCATGAACCGGCCTGTGCTGATTTGAATTCGCATTCTTGAGCAGCCACCAGAAGGATATAGATCGCGATGGATCATCAGATCCGCGAGTGAGCCCACGAGATTGATAGTTCGGGGACCACTTTGAACAGCTTTCCAAAAGCTAGAAGCCGCTTGAAATGGACGGCCATTCACCTTAACAATTCGAGTTCATCGCGCAGCCCTCGAAGTCAGTTTTTTTCCTCGAGTGCGTTGTCTTGCCCTTCAGGTTCCTGCCATATAAAGCACAACTCGCAGACTACCAAGTCAACTCGACACTGTCAAAAACTTTCTCTCTTTGCTTTTCCATCATGAATATCTTGAAAATGATGTTGATAACTTTCTTGGGTCTAGGTTTGTGGTCGAATAGATATCCTTATGGCTATTTGTGATTATAGACTGATGTGATTCAATACTTATCTTTCAGGCTTCGCACTATCAAGCCCTCCAGTACAAAAGTAAGTTCACTTGAAAGAAATCTTATATTTGTCCTCACCAACCTGTCTATTTCCTCTTTTCTGAATTCAGACGTCCGATCAACTCACTGCACACTCGCGAGCTTCCTTTCGGCCCGGTGCTTGAACAATACCAATCTTTGATCGCTCCCATCGAAGACTGTCGAGTTCAATTACTACCTGGAACCCTTGAGCTTCATGTAGTAATCAAAAAGCTCTTGAACTTGGAAATATTCCTCAACGCTGTTATTGGAGGAGTTGGACCTCGCTGCGATCCTGCTCCAAGTTTGATTGAACTAGTGAGTGTAATATCTGCTTTCTCTTTTCGCGGTCTGATGCTGAAATGATTATCGTGTTCAGCACATCTTCAAAGATACTGTTGTGCTATTGTTTGTCAGGTTTCAGGCCATCATAGCTGTGCTAAAGGCACACTACTCGCCTGTTTTTTTGAATGCAACTTTGGGTACGCAAAGCAGCTTAAGAATTATACTTTTTCACGAGGAAATCACTGATTATGCTGTTACAATTCTGAAGAAATCTTTGCTCGTATCAGAGGTCACCTTCAGTCGGCATTGACACTTGCTGTGAACCTGGGAATCAATCTTGAGGATGTTTTGGCCTCTCTCAATGCCAACGTTTTTCTCCATGCGCACATAGATCTCTTACACTTGGTGAAGATAGACCTCCCTGCAAAAGCCTAGGGTTAAAGTGCTCTTTCCCAAAATATGCCTTTTTTTCTTTATCTTGTCAAGTTTATGACCAATTACATATGAAGGCGTTCCCCAAGTTGCCCACAGGGTGATACTAAAAGCGTTTTTCAATCTAGTTAGTGTATGTTGTCTGTGTTGTACTTTGGCAATGATTTCCGTATTCAAATTGGGTATCGTTTCAAATTTCTGACAAATTTTAGATCAATAGTCAACACTGTTAGACTGGTTTTATTGTTTCTTGGGTTCATATACTATCTATATATCATATCGGAATCCAATTTCATCTTTGCCAAGATCGATTTCCATGAATCATAGAGTGTTGTGGGACAGAGTCCATGTTTCAAAAAAAAATATGAAGAAAAGAAAAGATTTGGAGGGAGCAAAGGCAAGGCAAGCTATGTGATTTGTGTGATCAAAAAGCTTCATTGTGACGATTTACCCTGACAGTTCTTGCCTTAAGTCACTTGTATCTCGAACAAAGTATATAGGTTTATTGTGACTTTGATCAAAGGCTGTGTAAGTTATGAAAAGTGTTGTACCACCGATGTATTATTGAAAGAGAATTTTTGATCCTTGTTTACGTCCATCAATGTGATCTACAATCATCATATATACTACAACCTGTTGATATTGATTCTTACTGATTTCATCTTTTCTGTGGAAGGTTCCAAGATTTTGACTCGGAAGTCAAATCTAAAGTTCACTCATCTTTCACTCTCCTTTCCATTTCCAAGCAAACATTCATACAGCAATGGTATCGATCTTCGAGAACTTATGACAAGCCAAATTGAGTCACTCCATTGGCCCGTTGAGCTCGTCGTCCAGTGCCTGATAATCACATTCTGTTAGTTAAAATGACCCAGACAATGTAGTTTCAATTGATACGTACCATCAATTCATCTGGGTTGAAGTAAGGCAGCATATGAGATTGGATTCCATGAGACTTGAGAGCTTTAACCAGTGTAGAAGGCACACTTTCTGGAACGGCCTTTTCCGGATTCAAGATGAAGACAATATGTCTGAGGTGAGGTGTCATATGAAATGGGGAAATATAGTCTCTGCAGAGAGCCTCTAAATAAGTTTGGCCATGACCGATGTCCACTACGAGCATTCGGATGGAATGACAGATTGTCCAATTCATAAAATTGTCGAGAGTGTCATCCTCATCGAAGGACCCGGGATTGGGACAACAGTGAGTGTGTAAAATCCGAAGTCTTGGAAATTTCATATTGATGACAGACTCTGCGACATCGTGAATTGCAAACATAGACAGAGCTTCGAGTGTGCCCTGGATAGGGCCAAATATCTGTTCTGCATTCCTCAAATTTCCGTGACACTGATATCCAACGATTTTCAAGGTTCCTTTTGCCGTCTCACAGATGTGAGCGATGGCATTCCGGTTGACCTTGCGAACCAGGAAGTTGAAGCAGCGCAAATTTGATAGGGCCGGTGGTTGTAACTCCAATGGTTCTACATTAACCCATTGAATATCCAAACATTCCAGCCCTGGGATGGCGATAAGGAGATCAGATAAAGAATTTGTATCGTAAATTCCGCCACGTATTCGACCAATATCATGGCCTTCTTGAAGGTTTAACCGTCTTATATTTTTAATACGCTTTGTAGCGTCAACTAAACTAGAAGGAATACCAAAAGAATCGATGAATACAAGTATCAACTCGTCCAGGTTTTCGCCGAGTAACTCAAGAAGTTTCGCCGCCTGATCTATGAATATAGGACATCGCTTTTTCCATTCTATAGATTGTAAATAAATCAGAACGTTTCAGTAAGTGATAGTGAACAGTTGAAAGATTCTAGATTTCACCTTTCTTTAAATGTTTCGCATCTTCAGGTTGTAAGTAAACCAGGTCTTCAATTATTAATCGTCTTACAGGGCATGGACGATCAGGAGCGTGGATTGAACTGGACCAGCTTCTGAGAATAACTTCAAGCCTTTTGGACCTATGGATTCGAAGAGTTCGAAAGGCAAACGGTATCGTAGCCTCTGACCAAACTTTAGAAACCAAACGAAGTTTGAGGAGTTCAGAGGTTGATGTTGGGTGAAGATATGGGTCTTCTCCACCCTCATGCTCCTCGTATCGATAGCTTATCAATTGAGAGACAAAAATGTCGACAATTCGAGACACAATTTCGTATGGCAGCCGAAGCTTTTCAGGTGTGTTCAGGGATGAGTCCGGTAGATTGTCCATCATTGTTGATTGGTTGTGAAATTTTCAGACCAAAGGACGGCGAAAGTGAGGATTCTTGTTCGAGCAAAGTGGATCAGAGTGGATGAATGTTTTTCGTCTGTCCAAGGTAAAATTATATGTACACGGAAATACTGCTTTTTGTTGTCCGGGTCCCTGTGCACATTCCCCTACATTCCCTCTATCCACTGAAAGGGCTTTAAGGGTATGTACTGGTAAATAGCATTGAACATTTGAAAGTGAAACCTTGAGACGGCTAGGATCGTAGACTGTGGTGATTTGCTGGGATTCTGGGATTAAGGAAGTGGTGGGAAGATGTTGGCACGGGAGTTATTGTTCTGAAAACTCGAGATTTCGAATTTGTTTCTGTATGCTGAACGCTGGACGGCCCCGAGGGGTCTGAGCGAATTGCAGTGATAAAAAACGCGACCTGAGATCCTTTAGGGCGGCCTATAACACTGCAATAAGAAAACACCAAGCTAATGATGGGAGGGCGGGTGGAAAACACCAAATTGTGACTAGAAGATGCAAGGACACAAGATTTTTGTCGATAATTAAGCTATGGATGAGTATAAAAATTGGTAAAGAGGACAATGAGGAGGTACAAATGACTTCGCTCCTTTACCATTTGACACAAAAAGATCTTCGAGGAAGATTAAAGAGTAAATATCGATTTCTTGTTTTCGGATTTCACAACTCCCTTATAAGCCGTACCATATTCCCCTTGGTTGAAACGCGTCCCAACCACAATTCTTGAGGGTTGAAAACTCTTCACCCGAGGTTAACCACTTCCTTCCTAGCCGGTTGCGTCCCATGTGACAGTTCACTGAAATGACATGGGAAGACTCTATCCCTGTCACACACTCTCAGCTCCTACATACCAGATAAGAACAGGCAAGCAGTCAAGTGTTTTTCAATCCTGTCCACTTTCGGATGTGTAAGCTTTCCGAGGGCGAGCAGCCTGAAAAACTTTGGGCAAGTAACCAAGAAGAAAATGATCAATTACTGAGCCTGCATGACTAAATGCAATATGAATTTGGAGAGACAAGTAGTCAATAACATCTGGACCCAGCGAGTCAAGTTGAGAAATATAGACTACATACCCAGAGTGAGTTAGTTAACAGACCTTCGACCTTTAACGGCTTCAGCATTTGCTCAACCACTGATACGGTGATGAGTTGGGTAGTTGATATGTACAGCTGGGAGCAATCTTGGCTCTGGAGTGTCTCCGGTGGTGTCAAAGACATTTATTCCGCCTAGATCGTGCTCTTTTGCAAACCTACTCTTTTCAAGTATCGAGCCTGGATCTTCATAGGTGATCAAGTGCTTTGTTTCTGGATGGTACAGAAAGGGCTGCATGACGAATGTCCAGCATCAGCTACACGCTAAACAATCGTTATCAAAGAGAATTGAATAATCACTTACAGTATGTGTGCAGTTATCGTAGTGGCGCTGGTAGCCCGAAATACCTTGACTGAGATCTTTACTTAGCTTTTGCTCGCTATGAAGTTCGCGAAATAGCCAATGACCCCCACCGGCAGCCAATTTTCCACCTTGACCGCCTGGTAAGGCCTGTTGATACAGTAAGCTAGTTACATTCGTGGTGCCTAATTGCGTGGGCTTGAGAGAATCGTCGATCAAGGTATATCCATAACCATAGGAGGGGATTCCGAGGAGAATCTTACGAGAGTTGAAGCCCGATTTTATCCACGATTCTACTCCACTTGAGACAGAGTACTGATGATTCGAATCAGAACAAGTGTGATAGAGTGGCGCATTAGGGCCTGCTATGACATTTCCTGTTCCGCTTCCGTACACATCGTAAGCCTGTGAAAAGGGCCACCAGTCAGCTGAGCCATATCGAGATGGAAAAGGAAGAGTATACTCATACCATGATGGTGATATAATCCAAAACCTCAGAGAAGCCTCGTGTGTCCGTCAGGTATTGACCGTCGGGGCCTACCAAGCCGAGTATTGATACAGCGGCGGACAGGCGATATTCTGCTCCTAACAGCTGACGAAGGGTGGTGAGGAGTTTCAAAAAGTTTGAAGTATCGGCGGGCGAAAAAGCATTACCTTCTGCAGCATTCACTCCGGGGAACTCCCAATCTGAGAAAATGTCAGTTGTCAGCTAATCAACATCATACTTGAATGCGCCTGCAGGAAAAATTGACTCAACCGATTTCTACTCCATCGAACTCGAAATTCTTCACAAGTGAGACGATCGAGGCCGCAAATTGGTCGCGGGAATCACTAGAGCTGACTAAGGTGCTGAAAGCTCCACTGCCCGACCAGCCACCTAGGGTCTACGTCAATCGATAACGTTAGCAAAATTGAAGCGTGTCATGTCTGAAAGTCCATTGAAATACTCACAACGGAAATTGAGACGTTATTAGCCCTTGCTAGCTTCACTGTCTCGCGCAGATTCTGTTCATTTTCTATTGGGAGCTGATTGGTGGCATCTTTGACTGGAACAACAAAGTAGTCTATGTGAGTGTAATGAGACCATGGTATTTCGGAAGGCGGCTGGCGATGCGCGTGGTATGACTGCCAAAGTGTTCAAAAATCAGAAGGATTAATCAAAAAAATAACAAATTCAGCATTCTTTTTTCAGATTTCTTTCGACCGTGGTCTTTGTTATTCATCAACAAGAATGGAGAAAACGTACCGGATAGTATCCCGCCACAACAGGTTTTCCCTTGTCAGCCCAACCAATAACCGAGAGAAGAAGGGTAGAAATGAATGTAAGGATGATTGGGATTTGCATTTTTGCGATATTTTTGGTTGAATTTGTGTTTGGGTGTAAGTTTAGAGAGTATTAGTGTATCGAAGCTTCAAAATGCACTCAGCCCTATATATAGGATTCCAGTTGTCTTCCGGAGAGTTTGGTTTGTCCTCGAAAGCATGGTCTGATTAGCCATTAGCAAGTAGGTAAAAGCTGCTCCAACAAGTTATCGAATGTTTGTAAAGCAAAGCGTCTGATTCTGACGCTCCAAATGTCCAGCACAATAGTGACTTGCACGGAGCTTTTGAGCAGGTGAATTTCATAAGTTACCACTGATTTCCAGAAACATGACATGTACACCTCCTTTTGCGAGCTGGAGTACTTTCACTAGGAGGCACATTCTCTCAAATCACCACGAGGGTACAACTTCAAGCGTGTGGCGGAAGAAGTGAGTTGTGAGCACACCATTGTCACCTGGCTCCTAAGGGCTCATACGAACAATCTGAACTGTACCAGTCGCTCAGTTTGTAGGATGTCAATCTGACCAGGAGGACAAGCTTTCCACAGAGCACCAAAACAGAGAAACTGCGAAGGAAAGAGGGCAACCACATGCGGGTATGCGTTTGAACCTAGCTCAACGCTCGACTTCGTCATAGTCATGCGTGCAGCGTATGTGGAGATGCGGTCTAATTGTTGGATCTGATGTTGCATCGGCCGAGCGGAAGATCGAAAGTCATACCATTGCTCTTCCAAATAAGCAAGACTATCTCATCATTGGACTCTAATCGACGTCCTACTTCGCTTTCAAGCCGATCCTTTCGTACATAGTCTTTTGTTCTGAGTTAGCCCGGTGTACATAAGTTCGGGCTTGGAACTTGGAGGGGTCAGGGCCCAGCTTTCGATTCCCAACGTGTTCCCGCATCATGTGATTTCGAACATTTGTAAGTCTTGACCTTGAGCTCTCAAGCAGAAAATCGATGTGTACAAACGAATAATAAAAATTGCACCGTGAAAATTCAATTGATGCTGATCCAACCGAAGCACAGAAAGGTAAACCGAGATTTTGATATCTGGCCATCTATGGTAGGACTTATTCAGCACTTTTCAGTTTGAAAAGGGCCATCGTCTGCTTGCATATGATTGGTGAGTCTCATCATCGAATTCTCTTTCATACATACCACGCCAGGAGCCTCGGTCCTGCTCAAAAAAGTCCTTCAGTATGACTATGACCCCAGCGAGCAAAGATATGCCAGAGGCGTCTTTCTATGTTGTCATCCTGATTACTAATGATACGTTGTCTCCTCATTGTTTTTCAAGAATTTTTCTCCTGAACTTGTAAATTCGTATCTTTATGGAAGTTGACCTGAATCTTCGATCCGCTGCCTCCCTAGTTAAACTTGACTCGGATCATAAGATGAACGAACTCGTAGTCGAGCGATGATGGTATCTCGGAAGGTATCTGACAATTCTACTTCAACATCAGGATCTTGATTCATCATTCGCCACAATCAGTTCTGTTGCTTCTATGGGGCTGACGTGTTTATTTGGAATTGCTGATCGATTCCCGCGCTGGAGTAGACTCCTTGTGCATACTTTTCAACCTCCCCGTGAATCTCGCTGACAAGCTCTTCTAAGCAACGTTTTCATGCTCAAATCAGTTCCTGAGCTGCGATTGCTAATGTATTTATGAGCTCACCGCTCTTATGCAAGGGGGACACTCCTCTTCATAGCTTCTGCTCCTTATTTCCTTTCGAGTCTTGTACCGCAAACCAATTGACTTTTGAAGCTTGGTTTAACTATATTGCACCCTGCCTTTATCTAGGAGAATCTTCTATTATCATATTTTGCAAGCGTCCTTATCAGAGCTGACCTAAAATCCCAAATCACGCAACATGCGCATCCCGTTAACTTCAGCTTTACTACTCGTCTTCCATATCTCCATGCTCCGAGCATGCGATGACGATGAGAAGACAAAGAAGCCCACCAAAGCTGGCCACAAGGAGCCAGTAGTCTCCAGTTACTATCCGGTAAGACTTTTCTTGTTATAATTCCATTCCAGATATATCCTCATGCCTCTTCAAACTAATTGTCTTATCATAGGGTTATGCGGCGAACATGCTACCACCAGATGCGATCCCCTGGAAGCAGTTTAACCATATGGATTACTTCGTAGCCGTACCTCAAAACGCCCCGGATCTTGCGCTGGTGCTCGACGACGAAGAGAACATGAAGACCGTCGTTGCAGGTGCAAAGAAGAACAAGGTCTCCATCTCCATCTCAGTTGGAGGCTGGACCGGCTCTCGCTTCTTCAGGTACGTGCAAAGTCTTCGTTTTCGATTCGTGAAGGCGTTCTAACTCTTGAAATGAATTTAGCACCAATGTCGGAGATGCCCAGAACCGCACAGTCTTTGTCAAGACGCTTTCTGACTTCGTTCACAAATACGGATTCGATGGTACAATGATCATTTCACTTACTCTATCATCATCATCATATATTCACAAAGGCTTTTTGACTCATCTTCCTGATTTTCCCCTCATTAACTTTAGGGATTGATATCGGTGAGCCGACTAGAAATATTCTTTCAACGGCATTATAATCAGGAATGATTGACCGTGTCTTACTTTGTTTACAGACTGGGAATACCCGAATCGACAAGGCATGGGCTGTAACTTGATGAAGGACACGGATAGCTCAAACCTTTTAGAGTTTCTAAAACTACTTCGAAAGAAACTTGGACCTTCCTTTCGTCTTTCTGCTGCTGTGCCAGTTCAAGGATTCAATGGACCAGACGGCGAGCCACTGCAAGACCACTCCGCCTTTGGGAAGGTCCTCGACTATATCACCGTCATGGTACGTTTGTCTGATGAGATCATGTATGGTTATTATAATGATCACTGATAAACCCCGGTCTTCAGGCCTACGATATCTATGGACCTGGATGGGCCAAATACTCGGGTAAGTCTGTTTGATTCGCACTGAGATATCCAGTCGCTGATGAAAGAACCCGTAACACCAGGCCCCAACGCTCCACTTTATGACACCTGCAACGATCCAACCAACAAGTTTTCTGGTAAAGCAGCTGTCTCTGCATGGACCAGCACCGGTTTTCCGGCTTCTAAAATCCTTCTAGGAGTTCCTTCGTATGGATACGGCTACACTACGCTTGCTTCCAACTTGAAATCTACACAGTTTTCTGGTGAAGGCTCAGGTAGTAGTATGTACTATCAACAAGTCTCGTCGGTGATTCCACCCGGGGGAGCGACGTCTGGGGGCGATGATACTGGGAAGATTGATGCGTGCGGTAACCCTATGGGGAATGGAGGCAATTGGCTTTTCCGAGAGCTGATCGAGACGAAAAAGTTGAGTGACGACACTCGAAAAGGGCTCAATGGATATACCAGGCATTATGACAGTTGTTCAAGGACTGTACGTAATTTGTTTCTAAACATTTATATCTCATCTTAATGACAATTAAGACATCGGCTGATACGATACACATCGTTTGATTCTCTAGCCTTTCCTATTCCATTCTGGAACTAGGAATCTAATTTCCTACGACGACCCAGTCTCGCTCGGAAAGAAGGCCGTTTTTGCAAAGGTCCATGGTTTGGGTGGCGTCAATGTCTTTGATACCACTGGGGATACCAAGGAGAACATCCTACTCAAATCAATCAACTCGGTATTGCGAAACTCTTCTACCATGTGGCGCGAATGAGAGAAGCCGAGGGAAAAATTCATCGTCTTGTTAGTTTAGGAATTGGATGGACCGCCACTTTTGTATATGATGCGCTTGACTCCACATTTCTTATTCCGCCACCATTCTGTTTGGCATATCTAAAGTTTTTTATACCATGATTTCCTTGCGGCAATCGTTCTTAGATCTTTACCTAGGGGCCCTTTGCAAGGTGATCCCGACGACCCAAGATTGTATCTCTTTAAAACCCAAAAGGATGCTCTGCAATGGATATTCTTCAGTTTGTTTCTCAAGAGGCTCGATCTTCTCTCTGATCCAAATATGACCAGATATATAGAGTCAGAGGTAGAAGATCGGGAGGCTGAAAAATCCAACACCAGAAAATAAGGTTAATGGCGGATGGAATGTTGAGAAGCGAGGAAGATGTACTTTTGAACTCAATAAAAAGTACCAAGTGTCTGATTTGTATGATTAAACAAAGAACTTCATTTTGAAGGGTTGTTCTGAATTTTGAATATTCCTCAACACGATTCAGATACACCTATCAGGAGATTCATCCGAAAAGGCCAAACAATCAAATCTGGTCAACCATTCCATGATTGTCTTTCTATATTTTCTTTGCACCATTGGATCTTCATCTTTTACAAAGGGAAGTACCCGCCGTGCATCAAGGCCCAAGGTACCCTACTACATTTGAGGCAGAAAGGATAATTGGGTGTGTTCGCTAAGCTACGCGGACACGGTGATCAATCGACCTCCATAAAAAAGCTTGAGGGGTTAATCAAGTTTGAGTTGCACAGTTTTCGAAGTATGTTACCATTCTTAACTTGGGTTGCCAGTTGTAAGATGAGATATCATCCAAAAGTCTTCAAAAAATCATCCTTTTAGACAGCTACAAGAGAAATGTAACGTTTACAGAAGATGATACACGAAACAGATCATGAGACAGGATTAAGATGTTTTGAGTCCCCCATCCAATGTTTCAACATGTCTCCATGTTTCCATCGGGAGGAAGAAGCTGCGACTCACACCAAATCATAGCATTTTTTAGTAAGAGCCACGAGGTGCGGAAGCATCCAAAGTAACTGCGGTTTGACCATCGTGGCGCGCACTGCGTGACCCTCGGCGGAACAAGTTGCACTCCGGCTTGCTTTACAGAATTGCCCTCAGTCTTGGAAGTAATGAACAAGTTTGAAACACTCTATGGAGCAATAAGATAACCATCCATGTATAAAACTTTAATCTTTTTCTTTACAAAAAACCTTCATCACTTCTTGATATCAAGTATCAAAAATCAAGCCCAGATAGTTGAAAACATGAAGCTTTATTCAAGCTCATACATCCAGCTCAGTTGGCTACTTCTCCATTGGACCACATGCACTAACAGCCAACCCAGAGCCATGCAATATGTACCAGAGGGTAGAATGAAATCTGTACAAGAAGGGGCACCTATTAATCTCTCCAACCCCTTCATATCTTCCGCACCAGACTCAGAAAAGACATTTCAACATCAAATTTCAACATCCACAACAGATTTGAGTTCTAACAATGTCTTGAGAACTTCAAGACAACCTAAATATCTCAATTTAGAAAAACCATACCAAAGATACAGTTTTACCAAAGAAAGAGGTCATGAAAATCAAAGTTCCTACTCAAAAATCAGAAATCAAGAGAATGTCAGTAAAGTCCACCCACATCAGTCAAAAGGGCACAAAGTAGATGAATGCATGGAAGCTTCACATAGAGCACATCCATTGGTAAAATCCAAAGAAAATGAGTCTTGCTACCAACATCTTAATTATGACACAATACCTCATCAAGGTCATTACACTTACTACAAACCAATTCTCAATCTGCCACTACCAGATTTTGTGCTCCCCAACATGGTACCAGTTTTCTACAACCCTCAAGATGCTGATGATTGGGCTAAGGCAGGAGCAACATTGACAAAATTGGATCCAAACCTACCACAAGACTCTGAATATCAGCCATCTTCTTACACTTACAGTCATCCAAATGTTCCCATTTCAGGGTCAAAAGTGTTTAGGATTTCTAGTCAAAATGATCATGAAAACACAGCACTACCTTTCAAGTCAAATTATGCAGACAGACAAAACAATTTGTATGGTGGAACCCTTGAGCATTTTAATCCAAGGTATGTTAAGTCTATCAACACATAGACTTGAAAAATTTGGAACAAGGTATTAATATGATTTCTGTTCAAAGGTCATGGCAAATCTGGGTGGATGTACAGAAGTTTTGGGTTCAGAAGTGGAGTCTTGGGCCCCAGGCCCAGGGTAAGACTCATGATTCCATCTCCAAGCAGAATGGAAATATCAGTTCCAAGGAGAATACAATCTTTCCTGAATTTTCAAATATGTGAGTGATTCCTTTGAATTTTGGATCAGTTATCAAGCTAAGATACAAGAACAAAACAGGCACCTGCACACAAAGGCTCTCCAAAATCCAGAGAGTAATTTACAAGAGAAAAGAAACCCTTATCAGACAACACATATACAGGGAGCCAAGGATACAAGCACTCAGATTCTTGATTTAACAAAGTTTGTGATTCATATCTAATCATTTTTGGTGTTGGAGTTCAAAGTGATCATTATGTTTATATACTGGAGATTATGTTTTGATTTCAGGGAGACAGATTTTCCTGATATATCTGTCCTGGGAAACCATCACAACATGGAATCCCCAGCTCCTAAATATTCTTCTGAAAATGACCTACTGTGAGCAATTTTACATACCTACTCATTTCCTCAAATATTCACAATTCTGACTAGTAATTGAAAAGAACAGGGCCCAAAGTCACAAGACTCTGGGTTATAAGAGTCAAATCAAGACTGAAGAAGATAAAAAGGAAGGGGAGGACTTCAGAACCAATTCCTTGGAGAAACATACAAACAATGATGATGTTAAGAGACCATGGGCATCAGTTGCCAAAGCTTCACCCAGAAGGTAAGAATGGCACATGCTGACTACTTAATTCATATTCCTCCCTTTTCTTGTCTGAAATGATGTGTGATAATCACAATAGACTTTCATTCAACCATGATTCAAACTCAATTAGTACGACATCCCCTGACTACAAAGGCAAGGATCTCACAACACTAGAGAACCCATCCAAGAAAGTAGCAAACAAAGGACCTCCCAGTAAGGATGCATTTGCATTGAAGAAAAGTGGAGTTGTGGAAAATCATTTCACATCTGAGATGACTTCATCTCAAAGTAGAACAAACAAGATGAGGCTGCCTGACCAAACAGACCAAACAAAGGAAGGATATCTCAAGTCTTTAGTCAAAAATGACAGGAATGACCATAAACAATCAAAAATTCAGGAATTCAACTCTCCAGACATCAGTTCCAAGGATACAATTGAGCTAAGTCTGTCTTCAGGACTTGAATCTGATGGGTGGTTGACCTATCATACCAGAAATTCAAGAGTAAAGGACACTAAAATTTCAAGAGAAACACCTCAAAAAGGGTTGAAAACTGAAGAAAAGCAATTGCATGGTCTTGAATACCTTGAACAAAAACCTTCAAATTTGCTGTCCAAGTCATCTTCATCCACCTCTAAAAAAGAAACAAATCCCTGGGGTATCAAAGTTGTTGAGAGAAAATCATTTGCAGACATTGATTCAAATGAAAACAAACACAACATTGAACCAGTCATTGGCCTCCTTGAAGAAAAAAATAATGCTTCACAAAACGGAAAGACACATGGCCAACAATCAAATGGAAGAAACGCCCAATCTTCTTCAAGTATATTAAAGAACAAAGAGTCTCTGCTGGGAATGACCCATGAAGATGTTAACAATTCACATTTGAAGGAAAAGCAGAAAAATGAACAACTTAGGTCAACTCTTCAAAATGCAAAATATGAGCTGGGAGATAAATTGGAAGCTGAAGAGACAAATACACAAAAACAAATTGAAAATAATCTGATACCTGATATTGGTGTGGGTGATTTTTCCACAGAAAGCCCTCACAGATCACATAGCACAAACAACCCAGATCAGAATAGCCCCATAGAAGGTGGCACTGAGGAATCTTCTTCAGAGGAAGAATTTGAGGAAACAATTAAATCAAAGGCAAAAACAAAAGGCAAGAAAAAGTCAAAGAAACAAAAGAAAAAATCAATCAAAAAGAAAGAGAAGGTCACCAAGGTCTTAGATTTTGATAAAGAATCACCTGAAGAACTTTCACCAACAATCCAGTCACTGTCAGATCTCTTCAAGACAGTGATGAAAGTTCTACAATATGATAAACCAAAGAAGCTCTTGCCTATCAAAATGACTGATCAAGAATTTGAACAGATCTATTGAGGATACAAACATGTTTTGGAACAAGTTGGACCATCTGAAACTATTTTGGGTTTGGTTTTTGATAAGTTTAAAAAGAATTTCAAGATTCAATGGGAAGCTCGGAGGAGAATTGCTGCATTTTTTGCACAGTTTTTACAAAGAGGAATGCAATTTCAATGGTCTGAAATGAAAGGCAGTGTTTCTGACCCTCTGAAAACTATTTTGAGACTTCTCAAAATAGATGAGAGCTTCCCTCTCTTTTTTTATAAACCTAGGCCTTCACAAGTCACTGGACTCATAGACCGCATCACAAAGCTGAATGATGAAGACCACTCAATTCTTTTGGGTTTGCTTGGCAAGGAGCTAAACATCCGCCTGCATCAAATGAGCATCATGTCACGAATTGACTACAAATCCATTTTTCTCTCACAAGCCCAGATGAAAGAGTTCATGGAACAAGGTGGATCTCTGAACATTCTTTTGGAAATTCAGCACAATCTGGGATTGGGAGTAGGTCCAAAAGTATGGACTGAAATGACAGATGAAGAAATCGAGACAAGGGCTAGAAACACTATATTTGCAATTCATGGTATGGGAACAACTCAATTAAAACCTCAAGGTCTTTGGAAGGTTCAACAACAGTGGTTTGGATCATATACCATGGAGTTTGCTTTAAACCACCGTGAATTTTCTGATCTATATAACAAACGCTTTGCCAGGCTTGTTGAGCTTTCAGCAAAAAAAATGCTGACACCCCTGAATGAGTGGATTGATGTAAAGGATATATCTGATCTGAGAGGCTGTATACCTCAGACCCTATCAATGGGGCATGTTATGGTGGGATTGGGATCTGGTATTTCTTTTGCTGACCTCTGGAAAGGGACATTCTACATTGAGAAAGAGCTTTCTCGACTGCAAGAAGACCCAATACCCAAGGCTGAGATATTACCTTGGCCTTTGAACCTTCCATCTGATTTGGACTCACAGTTTGAGAGGTTCTATAATCATTTCAAGGTCTTTGCCAAAACGCTCACCAAGGACTAGATTGCCTGATAATCAAATCACAGTATGTGGTTTTGTGGCAACAAAAAAATCAGCCGTCTGTGATCTTTTCAAAGTCGTCTCTTGAGGGTATTGACTACAGGTTGTTGTTCGAGTTTCTTCACAGGTCCTTACCAGGAACTTTTGATATTGTCAAACTTTTGGATTTTTTTATCTCGGTCTCAATCTAAAATGACTCAATTGTACCCATATTAGGCAGTCATAGTTTGTTCAGAAAGGGAGAATAGAATTCAACTCTAGTCTTTTGGCAATCACTTATTTTGTTGTTGTCTTACCATAAATCCATTCATGCATATTTATCGACTTTAAGATATAATCATTTTGCTTTCCTCCTAAGGGAGCAAGCCTGGCATCTCCACAAAAGTGAGGGGGAAAGTGTTAAAGAAGATTTGGGGCACACAATCAAAGAAGACCTGAATGGCACGTAAGAACAATTACGTTTTCAAACCGCTCCCCCTTACAAATAATACAAACAAGATTTTCTACAATTCATTTGTCCATCACTTCTCATCCCGACCAACTCAAGGGACTTTTCTAACAAGTTCCATCGTGTGATTATGGAAAGATAGACTAGGTGAATGCTGTTGTTGTAGCAAATGTTGATCTAGCCTAATCCAATGAGAGTCAGTTCCAGAGGCCCATAACGCTGTCCTTTCCTCCGCTTATCAAGACACACACAAAATCAGTCAGTACAACCAAGATTCACACAATCCCAGAGCATTCACTGCCATTCCACTTACGTTTTGAATCATTCGGATTGCCATAGATGACCAAATTCCCATCCCCTCCTTGAAAACAGCAGCGAGTTTGACAACCAACTCGATCCATACTTTTGACTTGACGATCAAATTTTGCGAAAAATTCAGATGCCCAGATCACTGAACCATGCGGTTCTTTGGGAACCCGGCCTTGGTGAAGGACTAGATTTGATGTGTCAGGATCCAAGTAAAGGTAGGTAGGTTGTGATGGTCTTGGCGGAATGATCGGAGGTTGTGAGTCTCCAACTTGCGGTCTTGGCGGGATCGGTGGTGGCCCAAATCCTGAAGGTTGATGAGGCGGTATGCATACATATTGACCAGCCTGATATCAAATGTAAAAATGGGGACACCTGTCAAAAAATAGATCCCAACTGCAGAGGTTAATGAGAAATCAAGAGAAGACTCCTTACAACCAACTCAAAACTACCTTTCTGAAAAACGTATTCGGAAGCCCAAGCCACGCAATTATCGCCAGTCCATAAGACTAAAAATGGAGACTGATCAGCAATAGTCAAACTAGCTTTTCCCATCTCCACTTTCCCATCCAAGTAATCAGTAGGATCCCATATCAAACGACCTGAGCCATTTTCCCTTATAGTTAATTTACCATCAGCACTCAGTGTGAGATTGGCACCACCAACTGCGCCACTACGGCCCGAATTCCAGAGAATAGATCGGGTAGCGTTACACATGACGACTAAGAGTCCATCATCTTGGAGCTTCAAGGTGATCTTATCGAAAACTATCTGAGAATGCTTAGGAGAATTCGAGTGGAGATGAAGTTGTTCAGGGTCATAACGCAATTTGCGGATCGGTCCATCCTCGATACCGATCAACCAAGATGCTCTTCCTCTCTTGAAATCAGGTTGCAAGTCACAATCGAATACTAGATCTGGGTTTGAATTGGCGAGAAATGCCATTGGGGGAGCATTCAAAGGTTCAGGCATGCATGTCATGTCCCCTCTGAATTCAGTTCCTGCTGCGATGCGGTTACCTTGAACACTAAAGAGTTTAGCGCCTGAAATTCCGATTGCATAACCTGTTTTGGTTAAAATTAACCAGATCATGATTAGTGATAGAAATCCCAACGGCGTAGTGGCTGCGAATGGGTTTACCGAAACAACCAGGTCCAAAGATGTTATCATGCACCTGGCCTCCAAAGTTACGTTGTTCGGAACCAGGAGCCCAAGCCAATGGACCGATCCTGTGGAAAAGACCATTGAGAGGTAAGCTGAAGGATTTATATGGCGAGAACAGAGAAAGTCACTAAACCCAATCCCGAGTTTGATATGGGCACCTTCAGATTTGATAATATTACCAAACACTCTTGTGTCAGTATAATCCATCTCGTATGGCCCCGCGTCTACCCTTTTGGATGCGTCGGGATGTGAGCTCGTAGGTTTACCCATGTGAGATCTAGATTACCACCGGAAAAGCCTGCTCACATATTGATCGCGCCCTGGCTCAACGAGTATCAAAATCAATCTTTGATAAACCGAGAAGAGTGACGTTTGTACTTACCAAAAGGTTCTGAGTGCGGGCAATGATAGTGTTGCCTGTACATATAGTACCAGGAGCGCAAAAGAGAACGATTCCACCATCTGTGGCATCGACGATCTCATTATTGGCCTTTGTAACAAAATAACATCAGCAATTGTTGAGCGAACGAAACAAAAAGAGAGAGGCTGACTATAAGTCCATTGCGACATGCTATACTCATCCCATCGGCCCATGGACCTGGAAAAGTGAATGCGCAGCGCGTCAATTGAAGAGATTTCTAGAAGTTGAAATGTTATGGGCCATAGTGTACATGTCGATTATCAGACATACCATTTGGGGCTGGTAAGCCTGCAGGGCCGATCTTGTTACCGATGACACGACCGCCCGAGCACTCATCAAAGAGCTGTCAAGCAAATTATGAGAAGGCTGAGACGGGAAAATGGAAAGAGCTTGATAGGAAATCTTACTAACATGTAGACATGACCACCCTCGAGGATGTCTGAGTGTACAATACTGTATCACCGGATCTTTCGCTAGCCGACCACCACAGGCAATAAGAGCTGAGCCATTTTCGACCCAACCCTTATCGGGTCTTCTACCATCAACTGTGAGATGAGAGATCTTCACGTGATGCGTATTATAAAACGAGATAGCCGTTGGATCTTGGATCGGATGGAGTTGTGCTTGGAGTGATGGATCGGTTGGATAGCCAAAGGTACTGAGCTCTGATTGATTTGCAGTTATCTTGATCGGGATCTCCAGCTCCCAGATACTTGATTGTGCCAGCTGAATAATGGTCCCAGGGCCGCCTGATTCAAACAATTGAGTCAGATAAGCTGCAGGTCGAGTAAGGAATTCCGCTGGTAAGTCATGAGGATGAAGGCCTTTTGGATGATGGAATTTCAAGTGAGGAATATACATCCTGAGAGGTGACCTGGTGATGATGGTGATGATGGTGATGATGAAGTTGGATGAAGATTAAATTAAAAGCCAGGTGCTAAAAGCGGTCAACAGGATGATCGGTGAAATGTCAAGAGTTTGATTACCATCATTAGTGATATCTCACCTTCATCTCATCACATAAATCAAATCTCATCCTCCACGTATATTAGTTCTTCTTTTAAGCTGAACAATGCCCTCTCCATTGCCAAATGCGCTGGCGTGGTCGCATAAGCCGCCCTTTATGACGATTTTCTAGGAATATCTTTGGAGGCATCAATGGATCTCTCGAGATCGACCCCGTTGAACATTCACTACATACCTTCTGCGTGGAGATGTATGTATGGATGCCAAATGCCCCATCAGCCAAGAACACATCAGCTGATGATGTTCTGAATGTTCCCGGATTCCGATGAACAGCACAGTATAGGGAACTGGTGCAGCTTTGCATCCATCATACATAGGATTTGAGCCTCAAGAATCGCTGGAACGTTTGCTTCAGCGGACTACTAACTTTGAAACATGAGGCTTTTGTTCACCGAGCCTCAAGAGCCTGTCGGGTTATGTGATCGAACTTTGATGTCTCAATGATCACCTGATCATGCTTAAACAAGCATCTGGTTTCACAGATCAGATCGCCTGCAATATACATCTGAAGGATGAATAGGGTGAAAAGGAGGAACTATTGACTTTCCGTAGGTGTCTGAGTTTGACGTGTCCTAAAAATCTGACTCCTCGAAAAGAACCACCTTCCAAATTTCTCTTTTTGCTGTCGAAACTTTATATCCTCCAGGATGAAGCCATTCATCAACTTCATTTTTCTAAATTCTTTATTATTACCAAGTTTGAATCATCTGTGCTTCAGCAGCCCACCCAGTACTATCGGATATGTGGCACGAGAGGCAAGACATATGGAAGAAGGTGGAGATTATTTCAAGACATCTGAATTTTTTCCAACATCAAGCAAAACAGACGGGGAAGCCATATATACACAGCAATCAACAAGACCCTCTGGTCTTGATCAGGGACCCCACTCTTTGAGATCTTCAACATCTGATGATATCAGGAAGAGATACCATGAAAGTGCATACAGGGAAGTAAAGGGACAAAAGACATCAAGCATATATCCAGAAACTAACTATGAAAGCGGAAGTCATAGAATCCCATCAAAGGCTTTGCATAATGATAATCATCCGGCATATCATGTCTTTGGGAATCTTCAAAACAGGAATCAACCTGAATACCAAATCCATACTACTCCTACAAATCTTGTCAACCCTCAAGACTCACTTGCTAATGGAGTTCCAGTGGTGTGTCTTCCAACACCAGACTTTGTATTACCTGGAATTGTCCCATGTTTTCTCAAACCTGAAGATGCTGCACAATGGGCTGCTTCAGGAGCAGAGCTGTATCATCCTGATTCAGTACTCACCTCAGCAAAAACTCCACCTACATTCTTTGGGTCTGGTACACAAGACTTGGTCCCTCAAGATGGGCAGAGAGCTTACACTCAAGGTAACCTCAACCAATTTGAGAAAACACATTCAAACACTCAGGCCACCCCTCAAGAAAAAACACATAATGAAAAAGGTGTATTTACTGGGCCTCCTCAGACTTTTAGTACAGGGTAACTGAATCTTCCTTTAGGTCAGAAGATGCTGAGTCATTCACTGACAATGTTTATTCTCAAAGACCGGGAAAAAGAAAAATGAAAACTCCTCTGCTAGCAAGCCATGAGCCAATCAATTGTTTCACAAATTCAATGCAACATTCTACTCATTTGACACATCAACAGGGAAAGCCAACAGGAAGTGGCCCTAGAGTCTTGAACCTGTATGTCATATCTCTTATACTCCTAAACAGTCCAAGTACTGAAACAAAGACTACAAAGTGAGGTGGACAAACATATTTTACCCAAAGTGGAAATGCAACTCCAGGAGGAAACAAAGGTACCCCCAAAAGGCAAAGTGGTACAACAATGTGAGGAGCCACTTGCACAAAGAATCTATGAGGCACCAAAAGCAAGGTTGGTTGGATAATTATTTCTATGTGGTTGGAAAACCTGAACATTCAGAGTGGTTTTTAATGCTTCATGTATGATCCAGGGGAAATAGTGACTTTATTGAGACTGTGATAGCCAGTAGCCAGATTAGGAAAGACATCAAAACCAAAAAACCAGTTCCACAAGATTCTGTAAAGTATATCCTATACCCTCATGAGATGCATCCATTCAAACAAAGATGTCAGCTAATCAACCCTTGCTGTTAAAAAATCCAACTTGTCTGTTTTTCCTGCAGATTTAATCAGAAACAAGAGCCACAGTCACATAACACCAAAGACATGGGTATTGGAAAGGCAGAGGATGGAAGTGGAAGATTTATCACAGAAAATTATGAAAGCAAAACCAACAAAGAATGGTCTGTGCCTGCGGAGGTTTCAGCAAGGTAACACCTCTTTGCTCTTTTGTCTCAAGAATATTTTGCATTCTTTCTGATGTTGTGGGCAAATAATTTACAAAGGCTTTCAGTGATGAATTCTGAAATGTCAAAGGCCTCCAAATTTAAGATGGAGGAAAAAACCAAACAAGATTCAGTTGAAAAGGAACCCACCAAGTCCAAAGCAAAGTGGCCTGCCTCCCAAAATATAGCCAGCTGTCATGAACAAGAGATACCACCAAAGCAGGAGGATGGAGACATCACGGGAGAACTTTCTGATAAGTTTCAAATTGGTGAAAGCAACTGGGCAGATAAAACGTACCCATATATTGCAGAAACTGAAGACAGGAAGCGCAAAACTGTGGATATGTCCTCAAGTTCACACCAATCACCACTGAAGTCTAAAAGTGTGATGGATTCAGATGATAAAACTCCAGAAATCTCTGGCCATAAGGGGTGGATTCCATGCAATGGAAGCGGACTGTGTGTGAAAAGACCATGGGATAATATGAAAAACAAGGGGACAAGGTTGACTACTCAATATAAGGAGTCAAATGTAGTGAAAGGAGTAGGAAGTCCACAACATGTTGCCAATAGGCCTGTTAATTCACTATTACCTCATCACAATCATCCAGATGACTACAGAATTCCACATATTGTCAGGGAAGAGGGTTCTGCAAAAAAACTTCCACAAGAATCCAAGGGTGGAAACACATTGGATACAGATCTGACAACATCCAATGCAATCATAGATGTCAACAACAGCAAGGTAGATCAAAACTCAAAGTTGATTTCTACACTTAATTCAAAACCCATACCGCAAAAGAATCACCAGCTAGATAGCAGACCTGAAGTAGACAGGGCTCAAGATATGGTGGGCAGTGACCTTCAAAGGCCACAGATCAAGGGATCAATGAAAACTGAAGCAAAGACAGGATTATTGAATATTGATGATGATGATGTCTTAATTATACCACCTACAGCCAATGAACAGGTTGGATTCTCAGATGGAAATAAAGACAAAGACCAGAAATTTGTGGAGAGTAGGGCTGTGGGAGAATATTGTAGCTTGCACTCTATGGACAAAGAGAGGGGCTCTCCTGTGAGTAAAGAAAATTCAAAAAACAAGAAGATCAAAAATAAAAACAAGAAAAATGGGAAACCAAACAAGCCAAAGGAATCCAAGGAAGCTGAAAAACCACTACCACAATCAATTTCACAAATAATGAAGACAAATGTTGGGAAAGCAATATTAGAAACTCTTCAATTTCAAAATAAGAAGAGGCTTTTGCCAATCAATTTGGACAAACAAAGGGCCTTGATACTTGCAGATGATTGGGTTGATTATAAAACAGAGGGTGAAAATGATCAAGAGAAGAGATTGGCTTGGGTAAAGACCTTTGATGAATTCTCACACATTTTTGGAGACAATTTTGAAGCTCAAAGGAGAGTCACTGCATTGCTGGCACAGTTCTCACAAAAGGCAAGCCAACTTTATTTTGAAAACATGAAAGACTTAATATCTGAACCCCTAGTGAAAGTATTGAAGATATTGAAGGTAGAGGAAGAATTCCCACTCTTCCTGGACTTTGATTCTGCAAAATTTTCAAATTTCCAGAAACTGAAATCTGAGCTAAGTGAAGTAGATAGTATGAAACTTCTATATATGTGTGGTGAAGAGGAGCTGAATACTCGTATTCACCAAATGAGTATCATGTCACGCATTGATCATAGTTCAATCCTTTTCAAGTCACATGAGATGAAAGATTTCATCAAACAAGGAGGATCTTTACAAATTGTTCTAGAGATCCAGCACAATTTGGGATTTGGAATTGAAGAAAACATATGGAAGGAAATGGAAGAATACAAGATCAAGGAAAGAGCTCTAAACATCATATATGCAATGCTTGGGACATTTTTATTACAAGAAAATCCAGAACCTCTATGGTCTGGGTCACAACAGTGGTTTGAGACATATACAAGGGATTTCTTTTTCCAACAGCCACAGTTATCACATATTTTTGAGAAAAGGTTTGGAATTCTTGTTGAGTATTCTGAGAAGCTACCACCAACAAAGTTGAGTGATTGGATGAACAAGAAGGAAGCTTCAGAGGTGGGTACAATATCTCAATGTCAACTCCAATGGGGAAAAGTAATGGTGGGAGTGCACTGTGGGATTCCACTGATGTACCTTTGGGAGGGGTTGGTGTTGCTATATGATGATGTGGATCTCAAATACAGGCCAGGAATCAAAGATAAACAACCTTTATATTGGCCATTGAACCTACCAGATAATATGGATCACCATTTTGAAAGGTTTAAGAGGTTCTTTGAGTTTTTTGGAAAACGTCTCTTACTCACTAATAAATTTTGAATACCTCAATGAATTAAATTGAGAACTCCATTCATCTTTTTTGAAAGACACCTCTTGATAATGTGCTGTGCTTGATATGGAATCTAGGATATTCTCTTATCACTACACCAGATTATCAATATACTGGTGGGTTTAAAAAACAACAAACATAGAGAAGTTTTAGTGTTACATAGGAGGTCAGAAAGGAATGAATAAATAATGTTAGAATCCATATGTGCCCTGGGATCACTTTGTATATTTTTGTATAATTTTACTCTTGGTTTTGAAGATGGCAAAAAAATGATAACACAGGATATTATGTCAGAAATTCAAGATATGCCCAAAACCAGCAAGATTTGGGTAAAAAACTTGGATACCCACACATGTGAGAATTTTTGTTCAATCAATTCAAAACTTGCAATTTATGAAAGCCAAATACTGTGTCTAGAATGTTTGTTAAGGTGCTAAAGTCATTGGATTGATGATTCCTAAGCACCTGTAGCATGCAGACCCCTTGGTGAGATACCAAAGCAGATGGTATGCCACAGTAACAGAATAGATAGACATACCAGACCTACTAGTATCAGGCCTACCATTTTTGCCCCGTCTGACCTGTAAATTTCAAAGTCATTGCCAGACTTGTCTGCACCAGCTCACAGACTGGTCTGTGTACTTTGTGTCTCTGCAGATGAGGTCAGACCAGTCTACACTCCAATTGTTCAAACTCAGTGCAGACCAGTCTTAGCATATACACACCAGCCAGACTGATCTGCAGCCCAGTACGGACACCTACATACACCATTCAACCTGAGTCCAGACCAGTCTGGACATAACTTTGATTCTTCCAACTTCTCAACTTTTACCCACTACTCAATGGTAGTCACATAGATTTGCTGAGTAGCATACATATTGATAGATCAAGAATTTCAACAACTGCCAATGCTCAGTTGCACAACCTACATCCAATCCATCATGTGGTCATCAGGTTGTCTGTTTTCTTTGTTCAACACTTGTTTTATCTCAACAAAAGCTCATGTTTGGTACTCTCAAGTTTGTTTATCACATCAAGACTAGCTCAAAACAAACTGAATGCAAATCCACAATTCAGAATGTATACATCTACAACTACAAATCAACCTATCTTCCCCTACATCAAGTCCTGCTCAATCAATTCCAGGTCATCCAGTGGTTGTGCCAGGTGGGTAGGGCATTTCACTATCTTCTCCCATGTATGTGCAGAACAATTGATCAAAGCATTGCACTTTGAGACCAACATCATAATCAATTCAAGGCTGTCACTTGAACACTTTGCAGTTTTTTGACCAAGTGATGGCTGCAGACAGTCCCATGTCATCCATGTATGGTGAGAACCTAATATCAGCTGACTATGCAGTGACTTTAGAACCTTCTTAATCAGTTCCCACAACTAATTTGACACCATCCCATCAAATAGAAGCAACTCCACTGGACAATGCCCATTTGGAAATCCATTGACCCAAGCTATAGATAGACAAAATGATGTGAGAAGGGAAAGAAGAAGCAGATAATATTCATTTGCATATAACTTACAAATCTCACTTAGTTTCAACAAGGCTGAGTATTTTTCTACCATCAGGATAGCTGACTGTACAATGTTTTGAACCTCATAGGCAATGTGTGCAACCTCTTCCTTGCTGCTCCTTGCAGTATGGAAAGTGTGGATTCTGGTCTGTGTTTGTAAGTCAGCTGCCCAAGGCTCTTATGTATCAAAGAAACTAGATCATTAATAAGCCAGTCGATTATTAATATCTCAATGTCCCCGTTAATCCTTCGAACGGTCCCACACCAGGGGTTTTGTGAATGATAAGAGCAGCCGCCTTGAATTTGTTGATGTCAGACCTTTTGGGAGGGGGTTTAGGCGCGGTTGCTGCGTCCTGCTTGGAATATGGGATATTCCAGGCGTGAGGTCTAGCCGGTAAAATGTGATTGACAACTGGTAACGTTTGTTTTTTGAGCTTCGGATTTCTTGCCGGAGTTCCTTGATTGTTTTGATGAACATAGTCGCCATGCTGATGAGACTCTGTAGGAGGGCATCGTTCGGTTGAGCGTTTCTTTCCGCGAGCGAAGTTACTTCGTTCATCAGCTGGTCAATATCGGTCGACGGTCCAGAGTGGGTTTTTTGAGGGGGGAGAGTTTGGAATCTCTTCATCGCGCCGCGCGATCAGGACGTCGCTTATGGGGCATATTAGGGAAAAGAAGGAGAAAAACCAAGATTTTTTAAGAGTTTCCGATTTGTTGAAGGCCTTCATCTAAGCACAAACTTAATCAAATCGCATCCTCCACGAATATTGGTTCTGGTTTTATCTTAACCATTGCCCTCTCTGCGCGGCCGCGTCCGAGAGGGCTTTGTTGCTAAGTTCTCGATGCACTGACCCATCTGGCAAGCGGCCATTACGTTGCCAAACGCGCTGGCGTGGTCGTTTATGATGATTTTCTAGGAATATATTTGGAGGCATCAATGGATCGCTCGAGATCGACCCCGTTGAACATTCACTACATACCTTCTGCATGGAGATGTATGTATGGATGCCAAATGCCCCATCGGCCAAGAACACATCAGCTGATGATGTTCTGAATGTTCCTGGATTCCGACGAACACCACTAGGGAACTGGTGCAGCTTTGTATTCCTCATACACAGGATTGAGCTTCAAGAATCGCTTGAAAGTTTGCTTCAGCGGACTACCAACTTTGAAACATGAAGCTTTTGGGAACTTGTCATACGCCTCACCAAGCCTCAAGAGCCTGTCGGGAGGGTTATGTATGTAATCGAACTTTGATGTCTCAATGACCACCTGATCATGCTTAAACAAGCATCAGGTTTCACAGACCGAATCGCCTGCAATAAACTTACATTTGAAGGAAGAATCAGGGTGAAAACGAGGAACTACATACTGACTTTCCGCAGGTATCTGACGTGTCCTAAAAATCCGAGTCCTCGAAAAGAACCACCTTCCAAATTTCTCTTGTTGCTGTCGAAACTTTATATCCTCAAGGATGAAGCCATTCATCAACTTCATTTTTCTAAATTCTTTATTATTACCAAGTTTGAATGATCTGTGCTTCAGCAGCCCACCCAGTACTGTCGGATATGCGGCACGAGAGGCAAGACATATAGAAGAAGGTGGAGATTATTTCAAGACATCTGAATTTTTTCCAACATCAAGCAAAACAGACGGGGAAGCCATATATACACAGCAATCAACAAGACCCTCTGGTCTTGATCAGGGACCCCACTCTTTGAGATCTTCAACATCTGATGATATCAGGAAGAGATACCATGAAAGTGCATACAGGGAAGTAAAGGGACAAAAGACATCAAGCATATATCCAGAAACTAACTATGAAAGCGGAAGTCATAGAATCCCATCAAAGGCTTTGCATAATGATAATCATCCGGCATATCATGTCTTTGGGAATCTTCAAAACAGGAACCAACCTGAATACCATCCAGTAAATGAATACCAATACCATACTCCTCCTCCTGATTTAATCAACCCTCATGTGAGGGTTGGGTACTCAGTTGAGGACTCAAGGCTCACTAGATGGCTAAGGAAGGTTTGCAATTTTAATAATTATCTTTTAGATTTCAATTATAAAGTAATTACAATTGGAAATTTAAGAAAGAAAAGAAAGGGGGGAGAGAAGACTGGTCTGTTTGGATAAATCCAGACAGACTACAGTTAAATGACTCCTGAAAAGGAGATTTTAAATATAATTATAATTAATTATTTTGTTATTGGGGACTTTATCTTCCTTCAAACCTCTATTGACAGTATGAAGAGTGAGGTCTAGATCACTACACTGGTTGTTCTTATGGTCACCATAACTTGCGTATCTCTTTGTTTTATTATGTGTGAGAAAATCTTTTCTCCTTCAGTTTCAAACCTGATAGGGGTTTTCTTGGGTATTTCCCTGTTGGGGAATTTGCTCTTGTCAGAAGCGTGAAACTTCTTTATTAATGAGATTGGAAATACAGGATGTTTTCTCCCAAATTCCTCTGTCAATGCTACTTCTACTGCATTGCTTCCATGGAATTTTAATATCACAAAAGGTCCAACAAATTGATCTTGAAGTTTCTTGGGTCCTTGAAGATTATTAAAGTTTGTAGTGGAGAGTAGAACTTGTTCTCCTACTACAAACTTAGGTTCTTTATGAGTCTTGTTCCATCTCTCTTGGTTATAAGTTACGGACTCTTCAATACATTGGGCTGCTCGAGCTCTTGCTTTACCAAGCATATCAAAGAAACTCAAAGAAGTTGGATGAAATTCAACATTTTTATTCTTAATCTGGTCTTTTGGTAATCTAGGACAATAACCTCTTTCTACTTCAAAAGGTTTCTTCCCTGTTGTGCTATGTATGCTGCTATTATATGCTAATTCTAGGGCTGGTAGTAATGTATGCCAGTCATGTGTATGTCCATCTTTATCTGTGTAGCAGAGTCCTTCAGTACAATATCTCCTGATGATTTCAGTTAAGGTACTAATATTCCTTTCACTGAGGCCATCAGTCTGTGGGTGGTATGCAGTGGAAAGAGCTAATGTTGTTCCAATAAGTGTATGCAGACTTTTCCAAAATTCAGAAGTAAACTTTGGATCTCTGTCACTGATGATGATTCGTGGCAGTCCTACATCACTTATTATCCTTTCCCAGAATAGTAATGCAATGTCCATTGCTGTTGCTTCTTTGTAGCATGGTAAGAACCTTTGTCTTTTTGAAAATCTGTCTAC
>NW_006768803.1:365141-478806 GCF_000204055.1 Melampsora larici-populina 98AG31
CATTGTTATGGAACTTTCCTGGTCTATGTGTAATTGTCATAAATGGTTTATACTCTTGTATTGCCATCATCCATCTCAACATATGTCTACTTGGAGATTTGAGATTTGTCAGAGACCTTACTCCAGTACAATCTGTTATTACTTCAAAGTAACTACCATCAAGGTAGTAGTGTAATTTTTCTAAGGCCCACACTAGTGCTAAGGCTTCTAGTTGTGGCGAAGAATATCTGGTTTCAGTGTCTGTCAATTTTCTGGATATAAAAACAATTGGCCCTTCCTTTGGTTTTCCGTCAATTATCTGTGTCTGATGGAGTGCTGCGCCTAAACCTTCAATTGATGCGTCTACGTAAAGTTTAAAAGGTTTCTCGAAATCAGGGTGAAACAAGATTGGTGCTGTTGTAAGTATTTGTTTTATTTTATTCACTGCATCAATTCTTTCTTTTGTCATTTCAAAAACTACGCCTTTAGCATAAAGTTTGTATAGGCTACGCGTAATGATTCCAAAGTTTGGAATGTGAGCTCTGTAGTAGCTTGTAAATCCTAAAAATGAACTCAGTTCTTGTTTATCTTTTGGACAAGGTTTTTGTAGGACTGCTGCTACAGAGTTTTGGTCTACTGCTACCCATAGTCCTGATACACGATGGCCTAGGGCTTTACATTCTTCAAAACCAAAATGGCATTTCTTTAAAGATATGGTCATACCCATGGCTTTGGCTCTTATCAATACTTTTTCCATTGCTTCTAGATGTTCTTTCCATGTAGTGTGAAAAACTATGATATCATCAATATATACCTTGAGCCATCCTTCCCTTAATTCTTTTGAAAATTCTGTATCCATCATTCTTTGAAAGAAAGCTGGAGCATTTTTGATTCCAAAAGGCATCCTTATATATTCAAAAATTCCCAAATGACAAATGATTCTGAGAAATTTCCTGCTACATATTTCCATGATGTTCTGGTGGAATCCTTTCATTATATCCATTAGAGTAATATGTTTTGCATTAAAAAGGTTAGTCAAGGATTGGTCTATTCTTGGCAAGGGATATCTATCAGGCTTGGTGTACTGGTTTAGAGCACGAAAATCTCCGCAAAGTCTAGATTTATCATTGTGCCTGCTATTAGAACAGGTGAATTTATATCAACTTCCTCATCACTACCCACTTTTCGTATTACACCCATCTTAAGTAATTCTTCAATGTGTTTTTCTATTTCTTTTCTACTTCTTGGGCTAGCTGGATATGCACCTTTCCTTAGGATGGGTGGGTAAGGTTTGTCTATTGTGAGTTCTATTTTCACCGGATGGTTCTTAATAACTCCTAGAGGTTGTTCTCCCAAACCAAATTGATCTTTGTATTTAATGACCATTTGAATTATATCTTCTTTCTGACTGTGGGTAAGATTGGGTCCAAATTCCGCTTCTAATATTTTTTCTCGAAGTTGTTTAATGTCTTCACTTGTTGGAGATTTTATTGTAATCTCCGGTTTAATTGATAAAATTTCTTTATGTTGCATTAAAGCAAATTTAATACTTTTGTTATTATTACCAATAGTAAAATACTTTCCCTTACTATGAAATATATCAAACCCATATTGGCTTAAGTTTTCTGCACCCAATATGAAGTACTTGTTGTTTGCATTTTCCATTACTACAAATTCAGCATTTATTCTAATTGATTGTTTAACATGTGGGAATATCACAGGTAGGCTAATTACGCCTAAAGCATGTAGTTTACTACCAACTCCGGAGAATTTCACGTGACTACTGGGCATGATTCTTTCTTGCCAGTCTGGTACAATTTCAGATAAAAAATGTTTTCCCACAATTGAGCATGATGCTCCGCTGTCCAGTAGCATTGGTACTTTACAATTGTTTACTAATGCTCTAGCCATTGCATGATGTCCTAGTGTATGTGCCATTCCATCTGCTGGTTTGGATTTCAGTAGTCTTGCATCAATTGTATTCCCCATCTGCATGTCATCTTGCCATGAATGAGGTACATCCGCCTCAGCTTGTAATATATTGATGTCTTTCTCATTATCCTCATGAGTATCAATCATGCAGACATTCTGTTGCTGTTGATTTTGGTGATTTTCTCCTTCACTGTCTGAACTTGAGTCTCCTGAAAGTTGTCCTCCGTGAAAGTCAAATTCGTCATTCATATTATCACTTTCCTCAGTGTCTTCTTCAATCACATTTATCTTTTTATCTTTACATCCTCTCCACTGATGTTTTGGATCTTTGCTGCCACAGTTTGGGCATGCTCTAAAAGGTTTCTTGTCTGATGTACTTGGTTGAACTCTTGTACTAGAGGGGCCTTGCATTTTATCATCCTTAAAAGTGTTTCTATTCTCACTAAAAGGTCTCCGTGGTCTATTTAAGTATCTTTTCTTTGTGATGATGGTTGTATTTTCAAAAATATCTTTGAACACCATTAGAAACATATCCCACTCGTATGGAGTAGAGAGTTGGCTTTTGATTGCATTTCTAGCATCACCATCAACTTTATTCAAGATCTTATTTACTATTCTGTCCTCTGAAGAATCTGGATCAAAAGCTGAGATTCTCTTCTTTTGTTTCAAAGACCATGCCGTGGGATCTGTGTGTATATTGGCATCAAATTTGTCTTTTATAAATAAATCTTCCATGTTATTTTTCCAAACATTATTGCCAAATCTCTTATGAATTTCTTCTTTCCACTCATCCCAAGTCATGGAACCTCTAGTTTTACGTTTGTCCATGTACCATTGTCCCGCTGTTCCTGTGAAAGCTGTTGCTAGATGGCTTACAACAACAAGAGGGTCCATTTTTAGGGTAATGATCAAATCATCACACCAGTCAATGTAATCATTATGATTATATTCACCGTCTCCGCTAATTTTTTTCCAATCTTTACCTGTAGGCCAAAGTTTAGTCAATGCTTTAGTTAAGTTATCTTCTCTAGCAGATTCTGTTATACCCGTGTGAGCAGTACTTTCCCTCATAAATGTTCTTTCACGAGGTGGAAGGGTTTCTTCCCGTACATCAGTTCTTTCACGCATTGTTGGGCTCTGAAAGCCTCTATGCACTGGTGTAGGTTCTACGTAACTTACTGCTCTTTCTCTTGGTTCCGCTGTGGCTAGTCTGAATCTGGCTTCTCCTCTGAGTGATGGATCAACTCTTGGGTTCTCTTCAAAAGGTGAGTTGAGATGTCTGTTGTGTACATTTGGACTTGTTTGATTTATTGGGATAGGAGTATTATTAATGTTACTCCTCACATCAGGTTTGAGTTCTTGAATGATTGACAGCCTTGCTTCATTGGCATTGTTATCCATTTGTGTTAGTTGTTGTTGTATTTCAACATTCTTTTCCAATATTTTATTATTCAATAATACTTGTTGTCTCAGCATTTGGTCTGAAAAAGATTTAATTTGTATTTCTTGTTGTCTCAATAATTCTGTTTTCAATTGTTCATGATTATCTTTCATATTTTCTTGTAATGCGTGGTAAGATTTCATCATACTACTTTCAAATTGTTGTTGTTGTATGTTTAAGTTTTCACGAATTTTTGTGATATTTGTATCCTCTTTTATCTCGCCAATTGTTGAACTTACATGGCTTTTGTGCTTCACAAATTTATTGAGCAATTCCTCAATTTTATTATAGGGGTCTTTAATTGGTAGTTTAAGTTGTTTATCTACTTTAGCCTCTAGTTGCTTCATTGAGTTTTTTATTTCTCCAAGATCACATATTATTGCATCACTTGTTTCTCTGATAGTTTGTTTATCTTCACTCCTTTCTTGATACATTTTATTTATTGTCTCATGGAAACTTTTATCATAACTGTTAAGTTTTGTGGACAATTTCTTCTCATTTTCTGATATTCTCGTGGCAATTTGACTAGCTAAATTGGTCATTTGCTTTATCATGCTTTGTTCTGAAGGTTTCAATCCTGGATCTTCAACTATTTTGTTTAATGTACTTTTAATTTGTAGTACTAAAGCTTGAGTCTTATTTAGACTATACATTGGTGTCACATCTTCAGTTTGTATTCCAGTCTCTCCTTTTTTTATATTGTCACTTGTATTTGATGTTGATGTACTGGATTGTTTAGTTTCAGAGGAAATAACTTCTTTTTGTTTACCTTTGTCTTTAGGTATTATTTCTGATTGAGTTAAATGTTTGTTTTCTTTGATTTCAACAATTTGTTCTCTGAATTTTTTTAATTCACTTAAGATATTATCATGCCTTGTTTTATTATTTTCTTTCTCATCAAGGTTATAAAAGGTATTTCTAACTTCTTCTATGTGTTCTTTTAATTCTGAGAACTTACTCATGATATCATCATAAGATGATTTCTGAAGTTGGCAATTTAGTTGAAATTCATTTACTCTCTCTCTCTCACTTTGCTCACATTGTTTTTTTAATAAACTTAAATCTGGTTGTAAATTTTCAACTCGTTGATAGATTGCATACGTTTTTCGTCTGATAAGGTCATCTAAGTCTGATTGAGAAGTTGAAAGGGAAATAGAAGAAGAAATTTTTGATTTTAAATCTGAGACTAAATGCGACTGGTTGAACAGTCCTTGAGAGTCTAACTGGTCTAGCTCCTCTTCTTCCGATTTTAAAGATGTAGCATAGGAAGAGGGTAGGATGGAATGGTCCTTATCTAAAGGTTCACCAGTAAAGAGTGTATCAGTACTAAGAACTGATGGGTGATTGTGAAAGGATGAAGTGGGGGGAGGGAGTATACTTACTGTTCTCTCTCCTTCCCCTTCCCTTTCGAATCCGGGTCTCGATCGTCCTTCTTCATCTTCTTGACTACTAGAATAATGTCGAGAAGATTCGAGGCGTTCTCCGCCATCTCCTCGATGTCGTCGTCGTGAGCTTGCTTGCGACGCTGGCTGGACGGTCCCGCTCGTGGATGCTCGAAGTACTCCATCGTGCAAGGGTTCACGTGGTAGGGATTGTACCCTGCCACCTCCTCGACTCTCGTTTGATGGCGTCGGCCACCCATGAACTCCTCGAGTTCTCGGTGCGCCTCCTTCGCTGCACCCAAGATTTGGCAAAAACTTACGTTGTTGTTCGCTATGCGCGCCTCGTCCAAGTTCTGCTTTAGGTCCACAATTGCCTGACGTAGTCGGGCTTCCTCGGCTTGGTGCGTTTCCTGGTAAGATGGTTGCTGAGGAGGAGGTGGAGGTAAGTTCGGGTTGCTGACACCCGGGGTAGGTTGGTGTTGATAGACCGGGGAGGCTTGTGCTGGGTAATGCACTTGGGGATGATGGTGATGGTACGGAGCCGGAGGGTACTGGGCCACAGGAGCTGCTAGGTTGGGCGGGTAGTTTGGTTGATAGTTGTAACCGGCTTGTTGCTATTGGGTCTGACGAAGTTAGAGATAGGATTTTTTTATTAATATCTCTTTCTTTAGCGAAATTGGCTACTAAAGTGGGATCCGGCTTACCTGAGGTTGGTAGTGGTTCGAATAACTCCACTGTTGACCTCCTCGTTGATCTTGAGCTTGGTTCTGTGGGTTGTTTGGGTTTTGCTGACCCTCGTGAGCTGGTTGAGCCGGCGTGGCTTGGTTGCCTTGAGCTTCTAGTAGACATAGGGTTTATGATTTACGCGAATTATGATCGAATGTATGGAAGAAAGAGATAAGAAGAAGAAAAATTTTAAAAAATGAAAGAAACGATAGAGGAGTTGTTATAGGAGAAATGATAAGACAGAAAATCACTTTATTAATGTTTTATGATTTTTCTTGTACTGGTTAAATATGTTTACTTACGATTACTATGAGTTCCTCGATCTTGTTGTTGTTCTTGGGGAGCTTGTTGGTGATTCTGTGCTCGCTGATCGTGAGGTGGTCCAGATGGATGGTTGTGATTTCCTTGTTCTATTTCGGTCGGTAAGTTGGAGCATCCAACCTGGCGAGAGACTCCGTAGGAGACTTCAGAACGCCTTTGTTTCTTCCAACGAAGGCGCTGTTGAGGCGTTCTTCCGACTGTCATACAGGACTGTACGTACAGTCCTAGGACCAACCTACTCCTTCTCGGACCGGCAATGATCGATCTCAATCATGAGTTGTAAGCCGGTCCTTTGAAAAAGCCCGCTCACAGCTCTGGTCCGAATAAGCGGAGGAGCAAACGGATGCCAGTACATAGTGTTTCACTACCCGATCAGCGGACCGAGGTGGAGTAGACACTCACAATTTTCACTCCAATAACTTACAGCTACTCTCCCTTTTTTTAAAAAACCTCTACATAGAGAATTACTTCTCTCTGATCATCGCCATTCTTATTCATTGATTAATCAGAAGGATGCTCTTGCGTGAGCTTGTAGAAGTGTTACAGGCACCGGAATATGCAGTCATATATGCAAAATTGCATGTAGAAGATTTTATTCGATTCTGTCTGCTTGCTAGTGATGTCCTGAAAAGAGGAGAAAGAGGCCTTACTTTAACAAGTACAGAGCTTCCAGTGCAGTATATTTCATCTGCAATGCGTGTCAATATTCCACATGAAGCACTTGTACGGTTATGGAGGATTATGTTCCCAGTTCTACCACGTTGCTTCATTGTTCCAAAGGACTGTATCAAGAAATTAGGACTTCTGCCTTTGATGAAAACTCAGATACCTTTCTGTTTTCTCTTTCCACCAACACAACATTGTTACCATTGTGATCCTCACAAGCGCAAACCTCTTGCATTCAAGAAAGACCTCACACTCAATGGATACATGTACACTTTGAAAGGAGTCCTCCCAATCAAATCCATCTCTTTCTACTGTACAGGTGTGTTGATAATTTTAAATGAACAAATATGTCACATATATCATGGATAGCATCTTCTGATACTCTTTTCCCAGGATGCTTGACATATTTTAGACCATCATATTATTCACGAAAAGGTGTCCGATACTTTTACACACCTTTGGAGGGGCGTGATATTAATGTATTTTTCAAGTACATAAACACTACTTTATGGAAAGATCTCTAGCTGAGAATCTTCTTTAATCTATTTCAAGTACATAAACACTACTTTATGGAAAGATCTCTAGCTGAGAATCTTCTTTACAACCAAATGCTTGCTCAGTAGGTTCAATGCATCTATACTTATCCTTGAATGTACCACTGACAAAGAACATATCTTGACCCTTATATAGTGTTTCTATCTTCAACCTAGTCACCTCTTACAATCATACATATGTTGTAGACAAGGAATTGCTGCCATTCAAGGCAAATCAGGATTTTGGAGCATCAATGTCTGCTTCAGTTTGCAGTGATGGTCTTGCCCTGAGCATACTTTTATCACGTTTTGATAATCGACAAGCAAGAGTCAAAGTTCCAAATGGCGGCAATGATGCTGATCGATACTTAGGTGCAATGTCACAGCATTTGGACTGGATTGCTGCAGTTGGTTCTGATTATAGAGATCATGTTTGTGACAAATGTTTGTTGATCTTTGACAATAAAAGTCAGTACATTCTCCTACATTTTTCAACAATCATTGTATTCTAACTTTGGGATCATTTGGATTTGATCATCATTAGGAATTAGAGCAGTTGTAACCAATGGTATCACAATTAGTCATTCACGCTGCAGTGCATCAGCTGCACAACTCCAATTTATAGCTCAAAAGAATAATTTACCAGATCCTGAAGGTCCTTGCCTCAACATTCTTGATCACGTCCATGACCGATTTTGCAAATTACACACACCTCTCCTAAAAGATCAATGTATTGCACAACCTTGCACCTCTACTCGTTTGCCTAGATCATATACTTGTGGTAAAGGTATTTGTTCAGAAGCTTTCAAGCAATTTGAACATAGGAAGGACGCAAATTTCTTGCTTGCTTCAAAATTGACTCGACCTGGGGCTAAACTTCCTGCCGATCCTTCTGTTCATCAAAATGTGTGGACCGCTGAGCTTGAAGATCTAGATATAATTCATGAACAGGATGAAGAAGATAGGTCTCATGAAATGGGACGTGATGGAGGAGAGACTGAAACTCAGAGCAAGAAATCACCCCGTCTTTGTTTGTCACGGCGTCGAACTCACAATGATCAATTGATTGTGAGTCCATGTGGGATCATCCTGGCACGTACTACTATGTTTAATGCTGAATCAGTCTCTGCAGTCAAGGTATGTGAATATTATATTACAAATTGATTGAATCCAAATATGTTTTAACCTTATTCTTTTGTTTCAGCAATTCATTTTGGACACCTTTCCTCATGGTTTACCCGACGTAATTTTTTATGATAATGCGTGTCAGCTAGTTCACCACATCTGGAGCAGTGATGAGGACTATGAAACCTTCAAAAACACAGTTATTCCAGTGGATGCTTTTCACTTCTGTTCACACAAAGAAGACGATCAATTCTGTCAGCAGTTCACTAACCCCAATAACTTCCCTGAACTCAAAAAGGATGGCAAATGGGCTTTCAACTCTTCTGTTGCTGAGCTTAAAAACATCTGGTATGGAAAGTTCTCATCTATGTGTAGGTCAATGCATGCTATACGCTACAATTTTTTCTTAGAGGAAATGGTTAGGTTGATGAATATGTCTTTGGAGGAAAAACTTAAGGCAAGGAAGGATGCAAACTTTGTTACAAAGGGGTGGATATTTTAATTATATAGGAAAAACTTTATGAGAAATTATCATTATAACACATTTTTTAACTCTCAATAGGCTGTTGATGATGAAGTGGTTCTCAATTAAGTGGCAAAATTAAGACAATTCAGACAATCCAATGATCAAATCATTGTCATATATCATTATCATTTTTTTGTTGGACAGGTATTGTCATTGCTGAACAAGTCATTGAATAACCACCAATAACCACCACCACAATTAAACTGCAATTGTGAGGATGATTTAACTTATTGAAAGAATGACTAAAAAACAAGAATCTAAAATGATGTTGCATATAATTTGAGAATTTAATATGATCATAACTTGAAAATCTAATGCCTAAAGAATTTAAGATGAAGTTGCATATCATTTGAGAATCTGATGCATAGAGAAGTTAAGATGAAGTTGCATATAATTTTAGACTTGAAGATGATATTTCATATATTTCCTGAGATTAAATTGAGACAAGTTGATTGTATCAACATTAACCATGTCCACCAATCTACATGATTTAGAGGTTGTAAGTGGTCAACAACACAAAGTACAAGTGGTATTGTTTATTTTACAATAAATAAAGGACATACCTTTAGATCGATTTTGCCAAGCGCTTTGCCATCTGAAACTCAACATGGAAGGCCTTTGTTCCTTCTTTGACGGTCCGATCCCCATTAAAATCCCACCTTTTCAATGTTTTGATTGTAACCAGTTCAACCCACTCGCGATAACCATAGGCTGTCTTCATCTTTTGCTCAAACCGATCACCAAAACACTCCACCCAGGCTTGAACACCTACACCTCGTGGAGATGATTTGGGTGCTTTTGAACACCATATCAAAAGCTCTGACAGCTTGAGTGTTGTACCTGGCCATTCAGTCTTGTTAGTTTTGCTTTTTTTACCTCTTTTAACGATTATAACTGATGATTCAGAATCGGAAGTCGGATCCATTTCGATTTTTCGTTTTTTAGGTCCATGGGAAGATGTAGAAGTGATTGGTGGATCGCTCGATTCAATAACATCGATTTTTCGTCTGTTGGTCGCATGGGAAGATGTAGAGGATGTAGATGCGATTGGTGGATCGATTAACTCAATATCCGAACCCCATCCATCCAATGGGACCTGTCTGGCAAATAGATCGCTTGTATCGAGACTGGAGCGAGGTGGAGATAAGTGGATTGAGATCGGAGGTGTTTCCCGGAGGTTGCAATCGACCAAGCTGACATTGACTCCTCGAATTAAGAGTTCGGTTGGTGTAGGTTTGTAGTTGAAACTCATGCTCGAATCAGTCATACACTGATGTGATCAGATCAGGAAGTGTTCCATTCTAAATCGACATGTACATACACTTTGAACGTGAACTTACCCAATCTGAAGGTGATTGGCAGACCCATAGCTTCAATCCCCACCGTGGTCCAAGTGATTCCTCAGCAGCTTCGTGTAGAACCTCGGATTCATTCAGCGAAAACCTTGGCCATTTTGCGAAAAGGAGGTGAAACTAGATGGAACTAGACTCGCCTTGAGCCATACTCGAAGAGTAATCTCGGTTGATGGACCCAAACGTTCTTGATCTTGATCCTGTTGAAGCTTCAACTGACTAGAATTGATCAGATCACCTTCCTCTTGACTCAGGTACTTGCCAATGCGTCTATTTGCTTGTGCGCACTGTAACACGGGGCGAACTCGTCGGGGTGGGAGGCTTGCAATAGCTCGGCCAGTTAAATCTTGAGATGCTACAATTGGAGTTGAGTTAGCTAGTGTTTGGTTTGGTGGTTGATGATACGAGCATGTTATAGCAAGCTTGCGACAGCACTAGAATGAACAGATGACATTGAATCACCATGTCAGGCCAGTCAACATAACGGTGAGTAAGAAAAACCTTACTTACTGCGGCACATAGAGCATTCCTGCACTTCGGGCTGATCTTTCGACTTTTTTGATGTCCTTCAGCTGTACGACCATCAAATCCGAGACATGTTCCTTGGACAATTGGGACTTGGGTGTCTGATAGTGTTGGAGTAGGTGGAGGTAAGAGGAGGTTGGAGAGGGTTGAGGGAAGGTTCCAGTGTGAATCTGATCTCCAGCTCAAGTTGTACTTCTTGATTTCGTTTTCAACGTGCTCCAAGAAAGGGCTGACAATATATGCACCTCGAGCTCCAGACGAACACTGGATATGTAAAATAAGTCAGCGCTGTGTTGAATTGAAGGAAGGAAAGATGAAAAAAAGATACTCACTCTGATGCCAATGAGTTGATCATATCCAGTTTTTTTAAAGTACTTGCATTCACGCTTGCATCCCACATCAGGACAAACAAAACCACACATGACCCCCGGTTTTGGAGGGGGGAGAGGCTTCTGAAGTATTTGAAACCCTGATAAAGACCACATTTTCGAAATTGATTTTGTTTTGAGAGGAATTTGTGTGCAAATTGGTCCTCTTGATTGAGATTGTTGGTGTTGAGAATGAAGCAAAAAAGGTGATGAAACAAAAACATCGTGTGTAGCTGTGAAAGATAGGTGGCGCTCAGCAAAGACTTGTGGCACTGGGTGGCCCAGTATGACACTGTATTTTTGAACATAAATACAGTATCAAACTGTACTTTTTGCTGGAGTCTCCCGTGAAGTCTCCCGTGGAGTCTCCCTCTCCCGCCAGGTTGGATCCTCCACCGTTCCCATTTCGGTGATCAGGAGAGAAAACGAAAAGGAATTTTCTTTTTTAGAAACAGAAGAAGAAATTTTTCTTTTGAATTATTAGTTTATCGATGACTTACGATAAGGCTGATTTACTGGCTGTCCTGGATTTTGAATGACCGAATGATGATTGTTGTTATTGTGATACTCAGGTGGTACGATTTCTGGTGGAGGTCCTTGGGATCTCTCGTATTCTCTCGCGGTATCGTCAGATCCGGGTGAGTCAATCTCGATGTTTGATAACGGGTCAGCAGCCGGTGTAGTGGTTGTGGATTCAATCACAATCGGTTAGTGGCTCGTATTTCCGTAAGCGTCCTCGAACTCTAGAACTGATCCGTCTAGGTTCGATTCGGGTAGAGCTGGCGTAGATTGGTGTGTACGGTTCGCTTCCGTGCCTTGTTGTTGAGGGGTTCCTTGGTTCGCAAGGTCTAATGAGTTAAACAAATGGGGGAAAGACACTGTAACGATACAAGTGAAAAAGATGAGATTTATAATAGTCAGAGGAAGAGGAAGTAAGGTGGAGAGAAAAAAAAAATGGAAGTTAGTTTTACTTCTTTCAACTCAAGACTAGTTAGTTTGGGGTTATAACAAGATAAACAAAGCTAATGTTGATTCTATTAAAATGAAGCGAGAAGAAGAAAAATTAAAGGAAAAAAAATATGAATCGATTTGAATTTACTTTTGATTTTATAGATAACTGTTATGAAGTTATAAAGGCTGTTGAATTTGATTGAATAAGTAGGATGTAGATAGCAAGTTGATTTGTGCTCTTTCACTTTGCTTGAGGATCGATTTGAATCGGGATTCGTAGTCTTCTTATATGAGTGAAATCTTTGATCCGATTCAATTCCTATGTCGATTTGTTCGATAATCACTGTTACGGATGACGTACGTTAGGTTTCTCTTGTTTTTTTTTATTTGGTATTAATCTCTTGCTGACTCACTTTTATTATTGCTTCGTCGCTGTTTGGGAAAGGTTGTTGTTAGGATACGTTTGCGGATGTAAAATGGATGGAATCGATCCTGATCTGGTGGCGAGTGATTAGAGTAATGGTCAGTGTTCTTTCTTCGAAGTAATTGTTTTCGATATGGTGGCTTGAGAGAAGTCAGGTTTCCAAAAAAAATACTAACTGATTTTTATTTTAATTACTGAATCGAAGGACTGGTGAGCTCCGATCCCGGAAATTCCAAAAACTTCTCAGTTTTGATTGATTCCCCTTGGTGAGTCTTCTTGCTGATTGGTTTTTCTGAACGTTCGTCCAACTCGATATCCTGAAATCAATATTCCTTTTCTTTGTCGTCGATATGATGCGTTGAAAGGAGTAGTTCCTTTTATTTTAGGATCTACGTAAGTCCTTTATCTGGGATTTTCGAAATTTGAGCTCTTGTATATGTAACTACCCGACTCGTCGGTTCTGTAGTAGAACCTGCTCGATTGTTCAGTGTAATGTGTAAAGAAAAGGAGAGATTTGCTACTTTTGAGATTATAGAACACTGTACTTGTGAGTGTGTTTATTAAAAAAAATGGTGAAAATTGATATGAATTTTTTTTTGGAACAATCAATAACTTGGAAGAATATTTGTAATTATTATAATCCAGTTTTATGATTGATTTTAATGGGTGTTATGTTTGATATGAACTGAAATGAGTAAAAAGTTGGTAGTGACTTATCTTACTAGTCACTTTGTTATTATGTATTTTGTTTTGTGATATCTACTATTTCTTATTTTGTCTAGTTTATTATGAAATCTCACACTTTTGGTTAACAAAAGGTTATTTAAGGTTGAGGTTTTTGGGTTTCAACACGATGAGGCCCCCAATTGTGAGGGTTGGGTACTCAGTTGAGGACTCAAGGCTCACTAGATGGCTAAGGAAGGTTTGCAATTTTAATAATTATCTTTTAGATTTCAATTATAAAGTAATTACAATTGGAAATCTAAGAAAGAAAAGAAAGGGGGGAGAGAAGACTGGTCTGTTTGGATAAATCCAGACAGACTACAGTTAAATGACTCCTGAAAAGGAGATTTTAAATATAATTATAATTAATTATAACTGAAAACTGGATCCAAGGTTTTCCTTCAAACCTCTATTGACAGTATGAAGAGTGAGGTCTAGATCACTACACTGGTTGTTCTTATGGTCACCAACCTTGGGTTGTTCTTATGGTCACCAACCTAAGTACTTATATATAGGCCACTACCCTGTGAGTTGTTGAAGGTCACTAACCTAGTAAATAATCTACTTGGGGAAAGTAGAGGATCCAGAAAATAGTTGAAGGGTGTATTACTTACTTTTAGTCAGGAACTGTTTAAAGTAGAGAAGTAAATCACTAGTCTTAATTTATAAGACCCTTGATTATGAACTTCTATATTACTTTAAAGATGTTCTTTAAAAGTGATGTGTAATAAAAGCTTGGGGATCCCTCTCTGAAGGCTGAGAGAGGAGGAGTTTATATACTCTCCTCTCCAGACCTAACTGTAGTGATATTTGTTTATATCACTGCAGTGGTTTAGGGTTTAATTATTACTGTTATTTATGATTATTATTAATACTACATAATTACATATACCTGTTATGTAATTTATGTAGTATAAGCATTTTTAACTCTTGACACTGAGTTATGAGGTGTTATGAGTGTTTTGTTACATATTACATATGATTTTAAATGTATATGTATATGTAATTAGGTTGTATATATGGTTTATTACAAGTTACATATGTTTTGCAGGGTTTATGTACATGTAATTAGTTGTCTAAAGGTGGTTATCTATGTTACAAGTTAGTCTTTGGGTACATACATATGTATCCAGGGCTGACACCTCAAGACTTACTCACTAATCAAGTTCCAGTGGTGTGTCTTCCAACACCAGACTTTGTATTACCTGGCATTGTCCCATGTTTTCTCAAACCTGAAGATGCTGCACAATGGGCTGCTTCAGGAGCAGAGCTGTATCATCCTGATTCAGTACTCACCTCAGCAAAATCTCCGCATACATTATTTGGGTCTGGTACACCAGACTTGGTCCCTCAAGATGGGCAGAGAGCTTACACTCGAGGTAACCTCAACCAATTTGAGAAAACACATTCAAACACTCAGGCTCAAAAAACAACACATAGAGAAAAAGATGTGTTTACTGGGCCTCCTCTTAGTACAGGGTAACTGAAGCTTCCTTTGGGTCAGAAGATGCTGAGTCCCTCACTGACAATGTTTATTCTCAAAGACCGGGAAAACAAAGAATGAACACCCCTCTGTTACCAAACCATGAGCCATTCAATTGCTTCACAAATTCAATGCAACATTCCACTCATATTGCACATCAACAGCAAAAGCCCACAGAAAGTGCCTCCAGAGTCTCAAAACTGTATGTCATTTCTCTTTTGTTGCTCAACAGTTCAAGTACTAAAATACAGAACACAAAGTGAGGTGGACAAAGATATTTTACTCAAGTTGAAGATCCAACTTCCACAGGATACAAAGATGTTGCAGAAGGGGGAAGTGATGCAACAATGTGAGGAGCCACTTGCACAAATACTCCACATGGCACCAAAGGCAAGGTTTGTTGAATGATTGTCTCTATGTGGTGGCAAACATAAGCATTCAGAGTGGTTTTTGATGCTTCATGTATGATCCAGAGAAAATGATGAATTTATTGAAAATCTAAGAGCTAGTAGCCAGATTAGGAAAGTCATCAAGAATAAACAACTGGGTCCTCAAGATTCTATAAAGTATATCCTATCCTCTCATGAGATGCATCCTTTTAAACAAAGATGTCAGCTAATCAACACTTGTTGTCCAAAAATTCAACTTGCCTGTTTTTCTTGCAGATCCAATCAGAAACAAGTGCCGCATTCACACAACACTGAAGAAATGGGTATTGACAAGGCAGAGGATGAAAATGGAATAGTCATTGAAAAAAAAGATGAAAGCAAAACCAACAAAGCATGGTCTGTGCCTGCAGAGGTTTCATTAAGGTAACACATCTTTCCTGTTTTGTCTCAAAATATTTTGCATTTCTTCTGAGATTGTGGGCAATTACTTTCAAAAGACTTTCAGTAACACATTCCAAAATGCCAAAGGACTCCAAATCTACCACATATGAAAAAAACAATCAAGATTCAGCTGAAAGGAAATCTGCAAAGTCCCAATCAAAGTTTCCTGCCTCCCAAAATATTGCCAGCGGTCAGGAACAAGAAATACAACCAAAGCATGAGGATAGAGACATCATGTCAGAAGTTCCTTGTAAGCCTCAAATTGATAAAGACAACTGCATAGATAAAACATACCCAGATATTGCAGAAACTGAAGACAGGAAGTGCAAAACTGTGGATACATCCTCAATTTCACAGCAATCAACACTGAAATCCAAAGGTGTGATGCATTCAGAGAATCCCATTCCAGAAAACTCTGACCATGAGGGGTGGATTAAATGCCATGGAAGAAGACTGTGTGGGAAAAAACCATGGTACAATATGAAAAACAAGGGGTCATGGTTGACTACTCAATATAAGGGAACAAATGTAATGAAAGCACTGGAAGGCAGCCAACCTGGTTCCAATAGGCCTGTTGATGCACTATTACCTCATCACAATCATCCAGACGACTACAGAATTCCAATTAATATCAGGGAAAACACTTTGGCAGATAAACTGTCAGAAGAATCCAAATCTGGAAACACAATGGATAAAGATCTGACAACATCTGATCCAATTGTAGATCTCAACAACAGCAAACCAGATCAAAACTTGAATTTGATTACTACACTCAATTCAAGACCCATATCCCAAAAGAATCACCAGCTAGAAAGCAGACCTGAAGAAGACAAGAGTCTAGATATGGTTGGCAGTGAACCTCAAAGTCCAGGGTTCAAGGAATCAAGTCAAACCAGAGAAGAGACAGACTTCACAAATATTAGTGATGATGATATCCTAACACCAGTTACACCTAATGTCAATATTGTATCTCCAAACAGAAAGACAGAGAATGACCAGAACTTTGTGGAGAGTGGTACTGTGGAAGAATATGGTAGTGTGTACTCTTTGCATAAAGGTGGGGGCTCTTCTGTGAATAAAGAAAATGCAAAAAACAAGGAGAGTAGAAAGAAACAGAAGAAAGATAGAAACCTAAACAAGTCAAAGGTATCAAAGGTATCTGAAAAACCACTACCACAATCAATTTCACAAATAATGAAGACACATGTTGGAAAAGCAATTTTAGAAACTCTTCAGTTTCCAAAAAAGAAGAGGCTTTTGCCAATCAATCTGGACAAACAGAGCACATTGATACTTGCAGATGATTGTCTTCATTACAAAATGACAGGTGAACATGTTCAAGAGAAGAGACTGGCTTGGGTAAAGACTTTTCATGAATTCACACTCCAATTTGGAGATGAATGTGAAGCTCAAAGGAGAGTTTCTGCATTGCTAGCACAGTTCTCACAAAACACAAACCAAATTTATTTTAAAGAGATGAAAGACTTCTTATCTAAGACTCTTCTAAAAGTATTGGAGATATTGAAGGTTGAAGAAGAATTCCCGCTCTTCCAGGACTTTGATTCTGCAAAATATTCAAATTTCCAGAAACTGAAATCTGAGCTAAGTGAAGTAGATAGTTTGAAACTTTTATATGTATGTAGTAAAGAAGAGCTGAATACTTGTATTCACCAAATGAGTATCATGTCACGCATTGATCATAGTTCAATCCTCTTCAAGTCACATGAGATGAAAGATTTTCTCAAGCAAGGAGGATCTTTACAAAGTGTTCTAGAGATCCAGCACAATTTGGGATTTGGAATGGAAGAAAAGATATGGAAGAAAATGGAAGAATACAAGACCAAAGAAAGAGCTCTAAACATCATATATGCAATGCTAGGGACGTCTATATCACAGGACGTTCCAGAACTTCTCTGGTCTGTATCACAACAGTGGTTTGGGACATACACAAGGGATTTTTTTTTCAAACAACCACAGTTATCACATATTTTTGAGGAAAGGTTTGGAATTCTTGTTGAGTATTCTGAGAAGCTACCACCAACAAAGTTGAGCAATTGGATGACACAGAAGGAAGCTTCAGAGGTGGGTACAATATCTCAAAGTCAGCTCCAATGGGGCAAAGTGATGGTGGGAGTGCACTGTGGAATTCCACTGATTTACCTATGGCATGGGTTGGTGTTGATATATGATAAGGTGGAGCTCAAATATAGACCAGGTATCAAAGACAAAAAACCATTATATTGGCCATTGAACCTACCAGCTAATATGGATTACCAATTTGCACGATTCAAGAAGTTTTTTGAATTTTTTGGAAAACGACTCTTACTTACTAATAAATTCTGAAATTACCTCCAGGAATCAAATTGAGAACTCCATACATCTTTTTTAAAAAATAAATCTTTGCAATGTGCTATGCTTGAGATGGAATCCAAGATATTCTCTTATATGTATGCCCTTTGATCTTGTGAACATCAAACACCATGTAAATGAAACAAATGATTTGCAAAATCAGGAAATGCTTTCTTATGGAATTTTCTTCAGTGTTCACTCCAGACCAACTCCTTTTATATACAACTCAAAGTGGAAATCCTCGTGGATTATACCCCTTGTTGAATTACACTTTGCTCTTACAAGAGTAACAGGCTGTGCACTGGATAAAAGGCACTTTCAAAGATTGCTGTGCTTCATAAACAGAAAGTCAGAGCAGAGGATTAGATTTTTTCTAAATAAGTGGAAGAATGTTATCAGAAGTCCTGACAAGATAAATTCCTATATATTAAGTGGGAACGTTTTGCCACACCAACGAACAGTAATGTTGAGTTTGTATAAGTACTTTTGGCAATCTTCTGTTGCCATTTTGAGCAGTGAACAGTATTGACAACTTGTGATGTGGTTGGAAATATTGAAAGATTTGAGTGCTGCCATTGGGCCCATTTCATGTATGTTCTACAATATTTATCTGAATTTGTACTCCTATTCTTTATTCTTCATGATTTCCATCTTATCCTTGTAGTTATTATCTGAAGCTGATCCTGGAGTTACTACAGCACTTGATTTGGAACAGTTTTGCTCATCCAGTTCATGTTTTTCTTTGAATTCAAGTGTGATGATACTCTGATGTCTTTGTTCAGATGAACATACCAAATGACATTGTTATTTGTCTGCTGAGCATGAAATTTCTCTATATTTCACACCCATATCCTTTGGATAAGATAGAAAATAAAAAAACAGATTGAACTCCCCAGGATCCTCAGATTAATTAAATAAATATGGTATCAGTGCTTCAACTGTACTTCCTTCTCCTTACCCAACAACGGGATTCATTACACCCTATTTCTTTGCAGTGTATTCTTATCAAGAAGTTCAAATACTTTTAAGGAAGAAAGAAGGAGTGTGTAATATTTGTGAAAAGCAAATCCTAACCAGAGATAGTGATAAAGTAGCATAAATGATAACTTGATTCATTGTATGTAGCGTGGATGACAAAGTAATTCAGTGTTACATAGAACAGTGGAAAAGCCACTAATTTGACCACCAAGATAATTCTACAGCTTAGCAGTTCATGACCACATCATGCTCCCCCTCATGATAGGCTTGCATGCTCACTTTTGATTGAGCCAGAACTACTTCAACAGTTGGAGCTAACCCTGTGAATATTGCATATTGCTTCACTCAAACATCTTCCAACTTGGATGTATATTTTTGCATCAAAACTCCCAAAATTTGTGCTCAATCATCACTTATGTAGTGCCAGTGGTAAAAAAGTCTCTTACACTTCAGGGTCCCTGGATAGATGCCAATAAACCAAATCACAATTTCAAACCCATGAGATATTGATTTGCAATTATAGAAAAAAGAACCCACATCTACATGGTGTTTGATTGTCAATAAGTGCATCAACTCCCTTTGAGGCAAAAAGACACATTCTGTGTGCTTGTCCATGAGTTAACACTACCCTGAAATAGTGATATTTTTACAATAAAGATGAACCCACTTGAGACAATGATCAATTGTATTGATGAAATCTCAAATGCACTTTTGTGTTTATTGATAAGATCTTATCAACAAGGAATGAATTGATTGCCCATGGATATTTCATTCACACATGTTGCACTATCAAACTATCAATCAGAAAAACTAGCAATACATCACATGGGAGGGGTTGAAAGTCTCACATGCTTTATGACAAATGGATCATCATATTCTAGCTTTGGTGTTACATGTCATGATGCAGTGCTTGAGGCAATCAATCCTGTTAAACACCAAAATTTTGAGTTACATGGGCAAGGTGTTCAAAACAAATCCCCCAAGAATGTATCTGGATACCATAGATATAATATGAGGGCCTCTAATGCAGCGGTCTTATCCTTGTTGTTAATTCTGTCCAGGTTTCCATCAACTTTATGATAATTTAAACATTCCCTCTCCAAATTTCATGGTTCAAATGGACCTTATCCATTTTTTGAAGACTACCTGGCAATTGCTTCTGTACTTATTTTTACTCCTTTCAGAATGCTCAGGTAACATCATAAACAAGCTCCACTCAGTGGCTGAGAAAAACTCTGACAGTGGAAGCACTGACAATTGTAGTCATATCTTGAATGCATCAGCAGCTGATTTCAAAAGCTCTCAGTCAGTTTCCAGAAACCAATACAGAACTCTAGTCAAAAACTCAAAGGCATTCCCCAGCAGTGTTGCAAAGAGTATGTCAACCTTGGAATCCACAAACCGTGGAACAGGAACTACATCACAAGTGGGAAGAAAGAAGCAATCAAGAATCCAGTCTGGTGGCCCTTATCAATATGTTGTAGATGATGGTATTCAGTCTAAAAATTATTTTGAAAACTATCACAAAGGACAAAGGCTCAAAACACCAAGTCAAAATAATATTCAACACAGTATCATCCATCCTGCAGCTCCTGATTCTACATTGAGGCATCTTCCTCTTCCTAATTTTTTTATACCATACTTGGTTCCATGTTTTTTCAATCCTGAAGATGCTGCAAAATGGTCATCTATGGGAATGGTGTTCAATCCCATGACCTCAACTGTTGTACAGCCACAGAGTTTTGGTACAGCAGACACCAAAGACTCCCATCCACACCTCCCTACTCAACAGGACCATGAAGTCCACAACTTTTACAATTATAACAGTGTGCCAACATCTCAATCAAGCCTTTTAAACCCTGGAATAACTCCAGAAGCTCCATCCATTCCAGGCACGTTTTTACCTGATGATGAACAAAATGTCTCATTCATGAGGTCAGTATTTCACCTCTAAATCTATGTGAGGTTTGGGAAACTTATGATGAATGACACACAAAAAATAATGCAACCCTTATTCCAACTCCAGGTCAAATGCGCCTCTCAGGACTGATAGCTTTGGCACCTTTGAACCAATGAACATAAGGGGGAGATTAGGAAAATCTAGTAGCCCAAACAAGTCAGTAAAAGACTATGTGTGCACCTCACCACACTCACTATATAGAGAAGTCTGATGCATTGATGTGAACAGGGACCTGTACAATGGAAAGATACCTGTCATAGAAAGCAAACAAAAGGAAGAGTTATTGCCAAGAAATCAGAACAAGAGGGTAGAAACTGAAAAGGGCAGGTTTGATTGGTCACCTGAAATAGAAAAGAAATTAGGGTTTGCCATATATTTTTCACAATTTTATCTGAGTCCACCACAATAAGATATTTCTAACCTCAATCCCTAAATGCTTGTACAAATCATATTTGTCCATTCTACCCTGTATTGCCCAACATCACAACCAGAGTACCTAACCAAAAGGACTTTGAACCCAATTTCTTACAAAACTTCCCAAAGTTATCAAAGTAAGTATTGTTTTTTGGCCTTGTTACGGCATGTGAATGAATCTATGAGATAAGTTATTTCTCCACACTGATATTATCCTAATATTCCATTGCTCTTTTCAAAGGGTGTCTATACAGAAGAAGACTACTAGTCTTGAAACACCATTGCCATTGTCTACTTCTTCAGAAAAGAAAGGAAATCCAGAAATATTATCAAAAAAATCAAGCCCATCTCATACCAATGTCTCCTGGAAAAATGTTGCTGAAAAGAAATCAATAAGGTATGTTATAATATTGTACTGAAGATCCTTTGGGGCCAATAAATTCATGCTCTAAAAAGTCTATATTTGAGCAATAGAGCTGGACTTGAAGATCTTCCAGGCTCTGGACATTCAAAAATCCTCCACAGATCATCTAGGCGCCAAAAAGCCAACACACAGAAATCTGTGCAGTCAATGTCTCATCAAAAAAATCAATCATCCAGTTTTGAAGATGAGATAAAGACGCCACCAAGTTTTATTTTTGATCAAGAAGCACAAGTATCAAGTGTTTCACCAAATTCTATGATGAAAGAACCCAATTCTATGACATATTCTGACAACAATACTCCCAAAAGTAAGATCTCACAAATCATAAATGTACAGAATCCAATTTATTCACTCAATGAAACATCTTGCTTTACTTTCTTTGTTTTTAGAATTGGTGGAAATTTCTAAACCTGATGAATGGTCAATATCTTTGGGAAATAAAAAGAGAGGGAAATCCTTTGCACAAGGGAAAACTGACAGTTTGCATTTTACAAATCCACAGAACATGGAGATAGAATGGCAGGCCTCCAAATTGGGAGACATCCACAGCACTGTAGATGGTGCAGCTTCTGCAAATGTTGACTTTCCCAAGGATTTGTCTGCAGGTGAAATCAATCATAGCAGTTGTAAGGTTTTTTACCCACATGTTCTGCCAAATAAAAATGTTGAACCCATCACACATGACCCCATGCTTCATATGCATTACCCATGTAAAACATCTCTTGAAAATAATGGGGTCATTTCTGAAGATCAAGAATATTCAGGGAAACTTATTCCAGGCAGTATTCAGGGTTCAATCATTCTAGAAAGTCAAGAAAGTAAACTGGAAAAAGTCTCTGAAGGGACTGGATGTATTCCAGAACTTTTCAATTCCCTCCCACACAAACCTTCAACAGAGTCGGAATCTCCATCTTCCAGAAACGACATTTTAAAAGCCCCTTCACAAAATGAAGACCACAGTAGTAGTACAGTATCAGATGAAGAAGAAGCTTCTAAGACTACATTTATTCACCAAGACAAACTAAAGAAGAAATCTAAGAAGCAGTCCAAGAAGCAGTCTAAGAACAAGAGGATATCAAAGAAATTCAAGGATGTATGCAACTCAAATGTTGAAAACAGTCTACCAGTTCAAACATCGTCAATTCTTCAATCATCTCTAGGGAAATTGGTTCAAGAAGTCCTCCAAATCAAAATCAAATCCAAGAAATTTGAGGTTGAATTGGATGATGAAATGTATAAGAAAATTGATGAAGAATACAACAAACACTCTACCACTTCTGTAACCCATGCAGATATTCCAACTCAATTCTTTGAAATTTTCCGTGAATTGAGTGAGGTATATGAAGAGGTGGACTATATCTCAAAGCGGATGACAGCCTTTATAGTACAGTTCACAGAGAAGGCACTAGTTTCCAGATTGTCTGCTATGAAGACTGAAGTGTCACCCCTGTCAAAGGAGCTCTTGGATCTCCTGAAAGTTGAAGAAGAATTTCCAACATTTGCAGACATTGATAAATCTACCTTTAAGAAGGCTCAAGGGATCTCTCAAGTTCTTGAAACACTTGAGGATATTGGTTTTGCAACAGCATCTAGTGAATTTGATCTGGACAGCCGTTTTGAGCAGATGATGATAATGTCTCATATTGACAAACGTGCAATCATCATCACACAAGAGAAGATGAAGCTATTCATGAAGCAAGGCGGGAAGCTCTCAGTTGTCATGGAAATAAGTCATTGCTTAGGATTTGGTATGGAAGAAGCAGAGTGGAGCAAAATGAATGATGATCAGATCAGAGAAAGAGTTAAGAACATAGTATTTGCAATGCATGGAAGGTATTTGATTGAAGATGAATTGGAAAAGCTCTCTCAAATGCGCAATACCTGGTATGATGGCCGTGAAAGGGATTTCATGTTGAATGAGCCTGAACTCTCCAAAATCTTTAAAAGACGGTTTGCTCTGCTGGTTTGTGATGCAGAGAAGTTACCTTTGAAAGGATTATCTGATTGGTTTCATGAGAAAGAGATGGTCAAAAATGTTCAACTCCACAACAAAGGGATCACATTTGGTCAAGTATTGGTGGGAGCACACTATGGAATCCCTTTGTTGAACCTACAGAACTTCTTAGGACTCATTCATCACAAAAAGTATTCAACCATTATCAAACCAAGGAAGCAGTTCATAGGATCTGTATACGTGTCCAAGGGCATCCATCTGGAGGGTGTTACAACCCAATTTGAGAATTTGAAGCAATTTTTTAAAATATATGATAAAAAGCTTTTTATTGATAACACCAATTCAATTACTGATTCTACAAACTATGTTGTAGAATTTGAGTAAAAAAATTCAAAAGCTGCTTTCCAAACTCTCCCTTTCAAGTTTCCAAGACCTTATCTTCCGGCTCTTGATTTTGTGCTGGGTTCTGTCAGAAACCAAAAAGTCTTGATTCATTCTAGACAATTCCGCATGGCCAGTCCACTTGGTGTCATAGAATACCCTTTCAAGAAGTTGTTATTTGATACATTCTTTCCTTTTTCATTGTATAGACTTCTCCTGAATCCTCGACCTGTCAAACATGCAACCCTTTTAACCTTGCAAAAGGTCAAAGCCACAGGTGAGGATGAGGAGCACATGTCCCCCTAATGGAATCTAATCAGATTACACCTCAGGACTGATATTGCAAAGCCAATCTGTTAATCAGAAATGGCCACCGCATTCCATGCTTTCACTCTGAATACATTTGCATATGAAATTGATCAATTTGAGACTTGAAAGAAACTCACAAAGACGAATCTCCAATGACAAACACTCGTAGTCACAGAAATTGACGATATTTCAATCAATCTCTTCGATAGGGCCTTTGGCTTTGTTGAAGAGCACAAATAAACAAAATGCAAATAAATACATTCAAGGTAGCAACTTTACCGTAAAAAAATCTTCCTGTTGAGTACACAAAAGTTTAACCAAATTGAAAAATACCAAAAATGTATGATAACACTATTAGTCTACGTAAAGAAACAATCTAACAGTGTCCAAGATCAATCATCTTCCCCAATTCCGAAGACTTCGTGCTCCCGCCTCACTCTTTCATCATCTATACTCTTTCTTACCTGATTTGAAGCTAAACCACCTCTTTGAAGCAGCTGACAACCTTCTTCAGCGAGCTCCAAATCCTTCACAGGCGCACCTCCTTCAGGATCATCGTCATCATGATCATCGTCAACAGAGTCCCCGAGCTCAAAATCTTTCAACCTGATTCCTCCCGAATTGTCTTCTCCAGTTATATGACTCTTGATCCGTTTCCTAGCCCTCCACTTTACTACACCAACCACCCCGATGATGATGCCAAACAGGAAAAACACCAGAGTCAATGTTCTCCTTGGTCCATAATAAGCTTCACGAACCCGCTCCAGCTCTGCAATATTTTCTATTCCTTTCTCACTCTTTCCTTCGCTTTCGACAACACCCGTAGCGTTCGTAATCAAAGTTCCGTTTTCAAAGGTCTTCGAGACGATTTCCATGGTTGGGCCATCTCCCATCTGTGACCAGGTTGATCGAGCAGGTCCGACTAGATCCAATTTATCGATCTCCAAGAATCTTAGCAGCATATCTTGCGTACCAATCGGTTCATCCATAGGTACTAAATGAGACTATAAAGTCGATCTGAATTATCAATTGCGAGTTGCTCTTCCCCTTGACAAAAGTTGGAGAAACAAATGATAAAAATATTCTCACAGCTTTATCAAAGACCACAAGACTTAAGCCTCGCTCCTCTCTCCAGGTACCAATCTTACGACCATTGACGAAGTAATCCTTGGTTTCTGATTCTTGACTCCAACCCGTTTGACCGTCCCAAGTCAAAGCCTGAATAGATCGATCGATACCCATCGTATTACACATAAAGTCTTGATCACCTGCGTAGAGGAGTACCTTCATCTCTTTCAATAAGTTGGGTAAGAGTTTATATGATGGTTTCGAGTTGGGTGACCACATGTCTCGTGCTTGAAGAAAAAGCAAGATCATCATTGAGGATGTGTATATCAATGAAAAGGGGGAGTAAAACAAGGTTCACTTATTGTATCGTTACATTGTTTCCAATGACCTGGCTTGTGCTTGGCATGAAAAGCTTCAATCGTTTCTGGCCTCTAAAATCGATATCACGCCAATGCGTTCAGAATCGAACTCAATTTCAGATATTGGGTAAGATGGAAAGAAATCAAAAAGAACACACGTTCAAATATTTTGTCACAGGCTTGACTACATCCGGCCAATCTTCATCACCGACTGCTCTCGACTCAGTGATATTGTAGGCCACTGGCTTCATCTCTACGCCATTGATCCTAAGTCACGAAGTCCACCAAAAATCAGCTCAGGCAACACTTTTGTTCCTTTCAAGCATATCCCATAAGGAGTAAGAATAAGGAACGCACTTCTTAGAAGCCCCATCTAGAATTGGCTGCAGCATATCTTCACATTCACTTATGAGGACTTGATCGTGGGACTCCAAGACTGACTGACATCTCTGCCAAGCCGCTTCTGCTGGTTTGGCTTCCTTTGAACCTTTCACGATCATCCCTCTTTCATAAGCAAATTCTAAAGAAGGTTAAATCATCAAAGAAGATTCAAACAAAAGATAGGGGAAGGTAAAGAAGAGAAACCTACCAATATATGTAGGGTATTGAGCCTGCGGATTGATCCATGCGTTGCCCATGAGCAAACCTTTGAGGTTTGAAGATACAGAAGTCGTAGATTTGATAGCTTGTGCAATGTAAGGTATGAACTGTCCCGCGTATGATTCACCTGCTAGATAGGTCTAACTCAAAGACCACAAAAAACCCAATGATTTGAGCAAAGACACACGTAATCTGACCTCCAAACCAAAAAACGAAAGTAGCTTACATCAAGATTAGATAATTCGGGGAAAAGTTTGAAGAATCGTTCGAGAAAGCTAACGACCTGATTAGCAGCCTATGCAAAAGAGAAAGAAAACCATTACGTCATCTGTTATAAGTTGTCGGTTTTCACATTCGAGAAACTAAACAGAAAAACTCAAGCTTACCTACCTGATCCAATTCACGGATTGTTTCCCCACCTCCAGCAAAAGAATATCCAGTTCCAGCCGGTTGATCAACTATCCATAACAAATCTCAGTCCTTCGTCCCTCACGAAAACAAAGCTACTAAAAAAACCACTTCACTGAACAATAAATTCGCATACTGAGACCAAGACCACTGTGAATTCGTAAGCTTAGAAGATTTTTTAGATACTCGTAACGGACCGATCTCCATCAGGCCACCTTCTAGAGAACTGCATCCTGGACCTCCATTGAACCAAATCACAAGCCTGTTTAGAATAATAATAAACAAATTAAGTCAGTAAGACTATAGAAAAGATATGATTTTTCACCACAGCAGCTTACTTTTGTCGATTTGGAATATGATTAGGTCTTATGAACCAAAACCAGAGATGAGATTGACTTGTTGATGAACTAGTCGAAGTGGTTGAAGTGATTTCTGAAGTGGTGGTGATTGGTTGAGAAGATATATGACCAGAGTATTGAGTTATATCTGATTCTTGACCTGGTAATGAGTTGATGTAGAAATCGGCAGTGCTAAGTGGCACGAATGGTATTGAGTTTGACATGATGATTTGAAGTTTAAGAACATCACCTCAACAACGATACGATTTCAAGTCCTCTCCTCAGCATTTGGCTCCGCAACTGCATTCAGTCGATCACAGGGCCAGACCCCGAGGTTACCGCCTTTATCCGGGGTGGATCAGGTGTCGGATCAGGCCTTGAGCTGACCCGGTGACAGCTTAGTGATACCGTGTTCCACTCACTTGGCTTCAATGTGAATTGTATCGAACCATCAACGCGAACATCCGTCGATTCAGAGCTTCGATCAAATCATGAAACGAAAGCGAACTAAGAACGACGAAGGTCCTCATCAGATCAAATCCTTACTTTTAAAGTATTTTCCCTCGACAATCTCATTGTGGCAATTGCTCAAACTCAGAGATGAAGAGGATGAGAACCTGATTCCCTTGAAGAGTTATCTTGTGGGACTGCAAATTACCTCTTCACTCGAACTCCATCAGCAGCCCGCACGGCCTCAGGCGTGCGCACTCCAAACAGGCGCTGATGATGCTGAGCCGCAGATAACCATGGCGCAGGTCCGCCATAATCTCCTGACGATGAATTTGCATCGTACCCGGACTTCCTCGACTGAAACTGATTTCGAAGTGGTGTGCCGTGTCTCCCTGCAGGTTGTTGACGCGGCTCAGACACGTCTCTTGTGGATTTCCTCGCGTCCCTCTTCGAAAGACACGGGTTCAAAACAGAATGTGCTGACATTGGGATGTCGTATGGTGCGATATATCCACCGCAAGTTTATCTCGTGGCTAGTTCTTACATGATTTGATGTAATTATCCGGTTCAGAACCATCGAGACTTGCCGTCCTTTGCCATTCCAGTGTTGGGTCCTTACGCCAACAATCTGGTAGCGAAACACATGTCGATCGAAAACACATTGGCCAATTTTGTGGTCAAATCTTTCGTATTTTCAGCGCTACTCGAACGGTATGTTGAGATAATTAGTAGTGATTAGCTTTAACTATGATATTTGACTTTCAAAGCTTGTCTTCCGCAAATCAGAATAGGTGCCAAAGCCATGATTGAGCTGCTTACGACTACATCAATCTTCGTACCACAAGATAATGGATGTTATTTTCAAGTATGCGGCAAGCCTCTCGTGGACCTCGACGTCATCGCTGCACCGAGAGTTGAAAGCTCTGCGCCGCAGCTTACGAATGTAGTCATATTGAAAAGCTCACTGATGTACTCACGAGCCAACCGAATCAAGACTGGCCGGATTAAAATGGGGATTCCCATCGAACGTTGGTATATAAGTCCCTGGCTGTCACCGCAGGTTCTCAAAGAAAGAGACTGACTGATAATACCTACCGTCAGACCCTCTCAAAATTATACACAGTTCATCACCTTCTTTGCTCGAAAATCATTTCAAGGCTATATACCTAGCAAAGCGTATCTTTCCATCCAGCTTTAAGCTTCTGCCTTTTTCTAACATCGAGCAAGACATTGAAAAACTATCAACAATGAAGACACCTAAGAGGCTCAAACCGCTTATCGGTCCTTCTGGCCTGATATTTCGGATCGTCAAGAGTGCAGCTTCAGATAGGACCAACGAAATCCTACAAAAGTCCTGCCCAAAAAAAGTACGCAAGATCATTGATCAATATTTGCTTCACTAGTCTGATCTTACATGAATCGTGTTAGTATCAAAATCAGGGCTTGACTGAAGAAGAGAAGTTAAGCGTTGTTGAACTGATAGAGCCTAGTCAAGCTAGCCACACACGACTCTCTTCACCCTTTCAAACATGCACTGATCAAGTCACTGAATCGAAGAGCAAGACCTCCTGTGCTGATACGAAGCCAAAATTTAATCAATTTGTTTGCTCATACTATGAAGTTGAAAGCTATATATGGGGTATGATCCATTCACTTGGTTTGGGTAACTGGTGGGGTGATTCTTCGAAAAACGAGGATGTCGTGCGCGAAAGTACGTCAACACTATCGGCGTCATTCTTTCAAGTATATGCGCAACTAACTGAGACTATGATACTTATCAGATATCACCCACATCATCAAGCTGCGCAAATTTGAAAAGATATCTTTGCATCAGCTTGTTCAAGATATGACTATGAAAGACTGTCATTGTTTGATTGGATCGATCACTGATATCACATCCCGCGCTATGTTTCACGATTTTGTCTGGTGGTTCTATGAATCATTCATCTGCAGTCTCATCAAGGTACTTCCTTCATCTTTCGAGCGTAAGATAGTGTTTTTTAAGACCGCATGGCTTTACTGACTTGAGACGACAATTGATCCGTTTGAGAAAAGAACACTTTCTTTGTGACCGAATCGGCAATCTTCAAGAACAGGACGATATATTTTAGGCTGGACGATTGGGAAGAGTTGTGCACGCCCTTGATTCGAAATCTACGAACTGACGCATTCATACGCATTGAGCCACAGGACGAGGTGAGGTTCACACTGTAGGTGGTAGACTCAAACGTACCGCACGCTGATAGATTCAATCAATTCAGTCATATTTTAAAGGTCACTTGCAGCTCGGGAAGTCGTCTATGAGACTACTGCCCAAAGAGAGTGGGGTTCGGCCGATTGTAAACTTTCGACGGAAGATACCCACTCGAGGTGGATTGTCAAATAATTCAGTCCTGCAAGACTTATTTGCAACTTTGACATACGAAAAAGTGCGAGTAGTGGTGATCAGTTTGTTTTCCAGATAGCGCTTTCTGTCCCAACTGACAAACCCCATATTATTCCAGGACATCAAGCCGGACTTGATGGGATCCTCTGTTTTAGGGTTGAATGATATTTACCAGAGATTCAAAGAGTTCAAAAGTCGTCTCAAACCCGCAGCCAATGAAAAGTTGTATTTTGTGAAGGTAGACGTTAAAGCGTGCTTTGATACGATTCAACAAGAGAAACTACTCCAGATCATAAATGGTTTGTTAACAGAAGTAAGTCTTGTAAATTCAAGTTCTCAATATCTTCATAAGAGACATGGCTGCTAAACATCCTTTGAAACTGAAGGACCAGTATGTGATCCAGAGGTATACAAAATTGACGGGTACATCGCTTGAAGGCAAAGTGAATAAGCAGTTTAAAAGACAAGCTTATCCAAGTGGTTTGTCATGCTTCGAAAACTCGTTTTTGTTTTTCATGATACTTCTTCGAGTTGTCCCACTAATGGTTTTTCCATATGTTTGCAGACGAACATCCGGATTTTGACGATTTTGTTCATCAGATCTCACAGACTCTACGCAACGTGATTTTTAATGACCAAGTTAGATACCCCTACATACATAAAAGCTATCTTCTGAGCTTGTTAAGAGAGCACGTTACTGAGAACTTTGTGAAAGTAAGGATTCATTCTTGTTGATTCGCTTTCTTGAGTTCAAGAACTGTTCAAGAACTGTTCAGCGCAAGTTGTCACCTGAGTATTGTTGTTTTCACATAGATTGGCAGCCATACGTATCAGCAAAAAGTTGGAATTCCTCAGGGATCTATCCTCTCCCCATTGTTATGCAGGTAAGTAGTCGATTTATCGGACTTCCAGATAGCCCTTTCAACCGAAGATCCCGCTGATGGACGCTGTTTAGTTTGTTCTACGCAGATATGGACAAAAACCATCTCGGCTTTACAAATCGAGAGCATTCAGTATGTTCATTGTTCGGTTGGCTCCTGTTGTAGCAAACCGTTATTGATAGGCCTGTGGATTTATGTAGTTACTGCTTCGTTTGATGGACGATTTCTTATTCATCACAACTTCCAAGAGTGATGCGGAGCGATTTCTTGAGGTCATGAAAAAGGGGATGCCAGAATATGGTTGCTATATATCCACTCAAAAAACTTTGACCAATTTCAAGTACAGCGACACGAAAGTACTTGAAAGCCCGGGTCAGTGGAATATCTTTTATTTTCGCCTCCCGCGCTTCATTCTATATTTCGAGCTGGGTACTGATAGAATAGACCCATTGATGTAGAATTTCCTTGGTGTGGACATCTCATCAATACGAAGACGTTGAACTTCACAATAGACTATGGACGCTACCACGGAACTCGTAAGTTACACGGACATCTCTACCAATACTCTCACCCACTGAACACACTATGACTTTGAATACTGTAGATATCGGGGACACATTGACTGTGGATATGTCAAAATCACCGGGTCTATCATTTAGACAAAGAATGCTTCAGTTCGTTGCTGTCTATCCCATTTAAATCGAATCCTGTGACTGACACAATGATACAGGGCTGTGCGAGTACGGATGAGTATGATTTATCTTGATACAGAATTAAACTCGGCAGAGACCGTTCGATTAAACATCTATCAAGCCCTTCTTCTTGTGGCTACAAAATATGTGGCCTATCTAAATGATTGGAAGGCTAACGTCGTCAGGTCCTATAAATTTTTCCATGGTACGCTACGTTCTACCGTAAATTTTTCCCTTGATGAGCTCAAGTATTGATCAAGAACGGGTCTTACTAGACGTCATTGAAAAGATAATCAACTTCCTCTGTACCAGTGTACAGAGACAATCAGAACAAAAATATGTAATTGACGCAGGTGGAATCTGTTCAATCAAAGCTTTCGAGATCACATGGTACGCACTGTAGTTGAAGACAATATATACATTATAAAACAGCTCATAAACACCTGATCGGCCTCTTCAGGCTCGGCCGACAAGCTTTTTCGTATATACTGAGTCGTCGCCCACAAAAATTTCGAGTTATCTTGAGGTTATTGAAGATCGATCTGGAGAAACAAAGCAAGCGCTGTTTCACACGACGGACGGCTCATAACTTGCACACAACACTGCGCTCGAAATCAAATCGTGTATTCAAGGGGATTAAATACTGATGAAATATATCGACTCATTTCTATACGTCAGTCAAAGTTTCACATCTTTTAGAGGATGAGTAATTTATCTCTGATCTTGCTATCGTCAGGTATAGCTTCTTTGACTAATTCATACCCAAAGGTTTCCAATTATTGTCTAGTTTGTGATCAATCTGATTTGTAATTTTTTTATTAAGATATTTCAATAATCATATAAGAAAGAAATTCAGTTAATGTAGAGTAACATCATGGATTCATAAAGCGACCGCAGATCTGATCCTCTGCGTTTGTGAAAAAACATTCAAGGGGTTTTTACTTTCTAGTTAGCCCTCGTATAGTATATATACTTGAGGAGAGTTAGCAATACAAAAACCAGATTCAGAAATTTCAAATATATGTAGGTGATCTGGGCTCTGCACAGGTGTGAAGCTAGTTCGTCTGAATTATAATTCTACCCATCCGAAATATTTAATGGAACCTCATTTATAAGTTCGGGCATTAGTGCAACGGGCTACGGTCGCGTCACTCGCTCCGAAGGAACCTATCTTAAAAAGGGAGAAGATTAATAAAATCAACCTGAGTATCCTGTAAAAAAAAGTACAAGAAAGACGGTTCACAGTATGTAGTATCAGAACCACATGTCAAGAAATATTGATCTTGTGGTGAACCTGGACAAGCATGATTATGAAGAAAGGTTGATATTGTGGCAAATATCACGGTCTGTATTAATGGTTATGTCAAGGAATACGGAGCCAAAGAAATGTGAAAGATATATCGAAAACAGCGTGATGTTTTATCAGTTCATCAGAAGGATCGGAGAAGTTCTTGAGGAGGTCGTCGATATCTATTTCCCGAAACCTCCCCATGAGAGGAAAACGACCAGAGTATAGTACCATTGGTCTTTGTTGACTCCTGAACCGGCGGGAAACACTGACAGCACCTACAGCAATGGTTCAAAAACACTCAAGCTATAATTTTAAAGGTGGCAAAAGGTAGACAACTTTGAAACATTTTCAAATCAGCTTGAATGGAATTGATATGAATTAATAAAACATTGGTTTAATTCTACCAATCTTATTATCACAATGCTGATATTTTAATATCATCTGAAGATGTTGAACACCTTACGGTCTTGAAAAAACTTTCGACCATATTTGATTTGGATCTGACCTAGGAGTATAGATCAAGATGGCTGTCTTTTTCGAGTTGAAAAAAAGATATGATCGATTTCTAGAAACGTATTTAAAGTCGAGCTCTTCATCACTTTCTTTCCCTTACTCACAACCCCTACAAATCTTCATTTTGAACCTTATAACCAACGACTTTCTTTCAAAAAACCATCTTACCTACAATCCACTTATCTACACCCACCAATTTTCAAAAGTCATGCGATTCTCAATTTCTAGTCTCCAATTTTCTTTTGTCTTGGTTTTGTCATTCTTTGCAAGTAAGTTGAGGCATCTATGAACATTGTATTTTCTTGATTCATCTTTCAAACCTCTAAAGACTAATTGCCGATATTTTTTTAAAAATAGTGATCACTAGTTCACCACTACAAAATGACTTCAATCAAATCAAACCAGAATCCACAAAGTTGAGTGAAACTTCAAAACGAATCAAACCAATCCTGAAACATACTCAAATCGTCTGATTTTTTTGACTGATTCATTTATTTGTAGGTTTAGAAGATCATTTCAACTTCATAACAAACGTGAAGATCAAAAAGAATCCAAAGATACATTTTATAACTTAGCTACTAATTCAGTCACTACTAATACAAATACTAATGTTACACCTAATCCAACTGATAAAAAAGATAATTAATCATCTGATTCTTACGCCAAGAAGGAAAATCGTTTTTGATCTTTAGTTTGGAATCGTCCAACACTTATCAATTTGGTTGTTTTCTTTTTCTCTCATCTTTCGTTCTTTCTCTTTTTGCATTTTTCTTAAACAATTAATTTGATTTTAAACTTTATGCATGTTTCTTGCGATCTTATAACTGAATTTTTTTCCTTGTTTTCTTTGAGAAAGCTGTCTTGATATTGTTAAACACTTAGGAAATAATCTTGATCACAAGTATGAAACGAGCAAAATTACTCATGAGATAAGGCTGTGTCGACATTCGGACAAAGTCAAGGGGAGCTCAAAATTATCGCACCTCCCTCTCCACGTGAGAGACGTTCACAACCCACTTGATTGGTAAGGATTTCTCAGGCTGTTAAAAGTGCCAAGGGAAAACAAAACTTAGACAAGCATCATTCGGCAGGTTGGGCTTCCATCAAACCTTGCCATAAGTTGAGCCCCAGCACTGGGCATACCCTAGGCACGCCAAATTGTGGTAACGATCATACATATAGTAAATCTAACGAATGTTAAAGCAAATGATCTACTCATGTTATATACCTTTGTGTATTTCACAGCATGTCTCCAAGACGATCCGATTATAAAAGAGTCAAGAAAAAATGAGATGAAAGATGAAGAAGAAGACTTTGATGCAAGAAAAAGAAAAAGAAAACAAGAGAAGAGAAAGATGTTTGAAGAGATCCATGAAACTTTTTGAAAAGTGGTGTTGATGATTCAAGGTTTTGGATTGGTATATAAGAGAACAATATTAACAAGGAATTTGACATTTTTTGGAAAAGATGAAGATGAAGGTGAAAAAGAAATGAGGCTCTCAGAGTAATTCTTTTGGAAAGATGAGGCAAAGAAATTCGATTAGTAACGAAACCTTTTTTTAGGGAAATGAAATATCAAAAGTGACTTACTCCTTTTCTCATCCACTGAGATCCCACCTGGACCTTGATTGATCAACAAGATCAAACCGCCCACAATCGAAAGCACTTGAAAGAAATCATACCTAATGAAAGAAACCCAAGCCCAATGAACCATCAAAATCGCAGATCAACAAGAAAGGATCCTCGAATCACTCACTTTCGAAAGTCTCTTTCAGGATGATCTTTAGGTTTCGACCACCAATTATTACTCATCACATTAATAGTAGCCGAAACCAAGACCAAGAAAAGAGCCGATCCTCTAGCCTTAAAGCCCACGACGACCAACAAACAAGCCATGATAGCCAAAGCTGCAATTCCAATAGTAAGAAGAGTCACCTCATTCGAAAGTCTAAGACCCGTCAAAATCATTTGTCCGACAAAGAAACCGATCAAAAGGATCCGACCCATTAATTGTAAATAAGTACGATGAGTAGATTGAGCATCATGATCAGATGAATCGATTGGTAAACCAGCAAAAGATCTAACTTGATTAGGTACTTCTAATGTATCTGATAATCCTAGTAATAAACCACCTAATAATGAAGTGTTTAAACAAAGAAAAGTTAGATCTGTAAATAAATCATAAACGATTCCTTGACCTATCATAACACTAATCAATCCCGGAAACGAAACCCATGACCATCTCTTGATGATCACTAGAATCGAACAAACAACCATGACCTGTTTTAACCCAAACCCGTTTCGTAAGTCATACAAATCTCTTGTTTTCGAAAAAACCATATATAATCAAACTCACAATAATATTGAAAGACAAAAAACTCAATCCGAAAGTTCTAGAATACTTTTGTTCCTCCTAAGAAAAATGAAAGTAACGGTAAGCATAAAGAGCAATTTCAAAGAAGAAAACTTTCCAGAAGGAATCTTACCACAAGATACTCTAATTGATCATCCCATTGACTAAGGATCCTAAGTGCGTCTTCAAAAAAAGTAGAAACCAATAAGAATCTCCCAAAGCGTGGTAAATGTGGTTTCAATGGTTTCGAAATCGATTCAATAATACTTTCGATATGACTTGAAATCGTTTTTAGTTGACTCTTGGTATCCGTAGGTACTGGCGTAGCTGCTGGAGGTACATATCCCGTTAATGGTCGTCCTAGAGCGCAAACCAATGGAATATTAGTGTTTTGTTTCCTAGCCTGATGGATGTATGCAGAATACTTACGTTGACCATTGATAGTATTATCGACTGGTGGTAGAGGAGGATATACGTAGTTGACATTAGAAGGGGTGGTAGATGGAAGAACAGATGTATCGGATGGTGGTGGAATGGTATTTTGTGATGGTGGTGGTGATACTGCAGGAATCATGATTGGTTCGTGTTTCGTCTTGATTGTGTGTTTTTGGATGAATGGGTTAAATTGACTTGAATGTGAATGAATATGTTTGATGAAGTAGACCAGAGTGATGAATAGTTTTTTATTTAATTTTGAATGAGACCCTAGGACGTCGTCGATTAAGATTGAAAAGGGTCTACAATGGTTTATGAATATTGTAGTGTGGTGTGGTGTAGTGGTGATGGTATTTGTTAAATGAATCGTGGAAGTTGGCTTGAAGTCAGTCTCAGTCTCAGTCTCAGTCACAGTTTCTCATCCAAACTTGAAACTTGAGAAGAGGAAAGAAATCAAAATACAGTCTTCTCCTTCCCTGCTGTACTCATTTGACTTCGCGTTCGATTTGGGACGCGAGCTACGCGTATTCAGTAGCTAAACTGTACTACACTCCCTCCTGCCAACTGTGCTTTTGAGCTAAGAATAGCAACTTCAATACCAATAACCAGGGAATATCTACATAGATTGGTAGAACTTGAAGCAGGTGAGCTTGATATTTCTATATCTTCTCAAGGTCATCTGAAGCACTTTTTGGTTCTTCTCTCTTGATGGTCAACACTTGGGACCGGACATGGGCTAGGTACCTAAAACCACTACTTAGGCACTTCACTCAGGTGGTGGGCGCGGTGCACTTGGACCGTCAAAAGGCGCGCCCATACACAAGACTTGGATAATCTGAAGCGTAGAAGGTCTTCTTGGGCCTAATCTTTAGGGGTTCTCAAAGTTGGCCCGGTTTCAAGAAAACCCAGTTGACCCAGTTGCTTTTTGGCAGTAACCTTGTGTATCGAGTTGACATTTTTTGACAGATCACAGCCAAAAAGTCAACTGGGTCAACCGGGTTTTTCAATAAGCGCATGAATCCCTTGGAAGTCGACCGAAGGGATTTATGCAAACAGGAGGTGTCAGGATTACTCCTGCAAGCCCAAGAGACCCGACTGTCAGATGATTTCACCAAATCTAGAGCGAGAGCAACCTGTGAAAGGTATATCTGGCTATCCAGAAGCGTTCTGCCATAGGCTTTTGGCTGAGGTGGCGGGGGAAATTTTGAATAGACAGCTCGTCTTAGGGAGGGTCATGCCTGTGCGCCACCCTATTTTTTTTAGTGCCATAAAGCTTACAAAAAAAATTAAGGAAATTTCATACTGATTGAACAGTGGCTTAGCTGTTTGCAACTCGCTTTCAACTACGGTTGAATTGCAATTTTGCAGAGCTTCGCCCAGTCCCTAATACACAAGGTTACTGCCAAAAAGCAACCAAGTCAACTGGGTTTTCTTGAAACCAGGCCAACTTTGAGAACCCCTTTTGTATCCCACAATTGTAATTTTGGTCTGTTTAGCTTTCAAGCCAGAGAAAGCCCTACAGATGAGCCTCACTTGGGATATTTCTGCTATCAATTGCTCATCTGAGTTGCAAGACCCTTAAAATAGTTCATGAACAAAAAAATTTGTGATTTTTATCTTGAAAGTGTGGTCATCCTGACTTGAAACAGCTTTTCTCTCATCACCATTTGTGTTTGAGCTTCATCACATCCTTGATTGCTGTTTCTGAGAAGGTTTTTTCATGTTTCTACACCACAAGGGCACACAGATGTCCTAGGGACAACCAGGCTTTTTGCAGGGGAAGGGACACTCCTGACAAAACTGATCCAAGGAGCTCAGGTCAGAATCAAAATTCAGGACATCCCACAGGCTTCCAAGGGTGTTCCTAATTAAATGTAGGCCCTGCCAGGCATCCTGAGTGTGTGCTGCAGACATCTGCATGCACTGACATCCAGGGAACAGCCCAAACAGGGGTGCCAACGGAAGCGTACAATCTTGGCCAGTCCCAATGTCCTTCCACTCAAAAGTGTCTTTGTGGTGTAATGTTTTTTTGCTTCAAAGGTGCACCCACATACCCCCTGCTATTTGGGCGTGTCCCAGACAATGGATTCTGCTCCTGGGTGTGCTGCTCTCTGTCAAATCAGCACCCACCACCTGATATCTTGGCACCTTATGTACTCAGCCTAAGGCCTTGGGTACAAAGCTTATGGTACTATTCATCCATCTGGTATGGTTGGTGAACTGACAGGAAGAACCACTTAATTTGATATTTTTTCAAAGATTGTTTCACAAGTTGCAAAAATCATTTACATAACCAATTGAATTATTCTGAGACCATCTCATTGAGACCTATTCAAAACTATCCTCAGCAGAACACATTTCAAAAGTCTTGTTTTTTTTAGTTTTATAAGACTGATCAATTTGGGTTTTTTGTTGTTGTGATTACAAAATACCTGGTCTGTGGTTTCATGCTTCTTGTTATCACCAACCATAGTATATTTTTGTTGAACAAAGTCTAAACATTTGGGACCAGTCACACATCTGGTGGTGAGAGGTAGCATGAAGCAATGTTGCCCAGAGTAGCCTTTATAAGCTACTGTACAGAAATACATAGTTGATGAAATACTCTAGTGACCAGATTAGAGACACAAAAACAGGTATGGACAGGTATGGAAGACGCAAAGTGGATGAGTATGAAGTTAAATGGTCAGAGAGGTGATCAGCCAACTAAAGAATTGTCAAAGGCAAAGGATATCTTATTCAAATTAGAGACTGAAGAAAATTGAGGTATTTATAGACCCTTGGAATTGAAGTAGAATTGTTAGGATCCTAGGAAGAATTAGCAGCAAATGATCACTCTTTCAAAAATCACTATTGAGGAGGCACTGAGTTACAATTGAAATATTGATTAATGAAAAGAGAGAGATTTTTGGATACCAGAGAAGTGACAAGATGTGAGAAGGAAGAAATGTTGTGGGGAGAGACTAGAGAGCACCTTCAAAGACTTGTGCCCTGAAAGGATGGTTCTCCATAGGCTCCGGACGTCATGTCCCCAGTAATGGTAGCAGAAAACCACCCTGACAGGATCACCCAAAACACATGATCTCTTACTCAGCATGAGTAAGATAACACAAAGAGACCTGTAAATTCTTTTTGTGTACAGGTGATAGAAACAGTAATTACTAACATAGGGAATACAAAGAAAACTATGAAATGCATAAACTGCCACAAGTGTAACACTGAGACTAATGGAGAGAGAAGAAGGACATATGGATCATAGATCATGATAGGGGGTGTTGTGTTTGAATATTCACAACAGCAACTATGGCATGGGAAAGTTTTCACATCCCAACTGTAAACCAACTTTCCTGAGTTTGTATAATCACCTGTAAACCACAATCAAGGCTTTTGCACATGTTTTCCCCGGTTATCCATCCAGTAATGAGAAAAGGACTGGTAAGAGGCTGCAAGGTTGTACTTGCATCCACTATCAAGCACACCTGTTTCCAAGGGTGAAGCAGTCAAGGTGAGGTCTTTGATTTTGCTTGGTAAAGATTATCTAAAAGTATGCTATAGCGGGAAACTTCATTAGGGGTTTCAAGTTAGGATATTTTTGTGTGCAATTTTTACAAAACGGACAAGTTTTCAAAATTATATGATGTTCTTTTTTCTGGAAATATATGGTCAACAAAATTTTTGACATTTACGGTAAATTTACAATCTTGCACAAGTTATTGTACTGTAAAGATACTGTAAAAAACACAACTTGAAACCCCTTAATATTAGGGGGTTTCAAGTCAGAAAACTTTTGTGAAACTTTTCAAAAAACAGACAAGTTTTTTAAATTTTATGATGTTTTTTTGAAAATATACGGTCAACAGCATTCAGGACACCAAAAAAGGTGTCCCAAATTTTTGTAATTTACGTGAAATTTTACGGTCTTGGACAACTTGTTGTATTGCAAAATACCGTAAACTTTTTGACTTGAAACCCCCTATTATGGTAAAGATTGTAAAAAGCCTCATCATGAATTGTAAACAAACTCAAACATATAACATTGAAATGTAGACAAACTCAAAGATCAGATTAAAATCCTAGAAGCTTATTACATTACAAAGCCCACAGTATCCTTATCCTCAACCTTGCAAGACAACAATTGCCAATATCTGAAGATAAATCTAGGACTACCGACGTCAAATCAAACTAGAGTCCCTGTAATAATTCATGCTAATCCTAATTGTATAGATTAAATTTTACAAGTTGATTAAGGCCATTCCTTAAAGTACGAGGGAACTGAAGGATATGTTCTAAATTTGCTTCAATTTTCAATTTGCTTGCAGCTCTATCCCAGAAACTGTATGCTATTTTGAATGACCAAGACATAAATTTCAGTTTCAAACACTTTAAATCAAGAACAAATCTTCAACACGTCATAACACATACTTTCCGGTAAATTCTTTTCTGCAAGTGTATATAAGGTGTACCAAGAAGTTTGCAAAGATGCCACACAGTTATATAAGTTGACCATAGGTTCATAAATGGGAGATGCTTCATGCGCTGCCTCTCCTAGGATGAAAAAAATCTTGGTATACCAGTCTCTCTCAGGCTCAGACATGTGATGGAAAGTTTTTTCCTTCTTGATCTTCTCAAGGGTTGTTTCTAGGATTTGGTGTGAAGCAGAACCTAAACGATTGTGTAAACTTTTAACAGCCATACTGTACACTTGATACCCGGTCTGCAAAAAAGTATCGAGATGTTGTTGATGGCGACATCTTAAAGCATTCACATCGGGATCAAAGCTTGCCACGTAATCTACAAAGTGCATAGGTGGAAGGTCCCATACTTCTTGTTCCGGAAGCTTCTTCTTGTAAGTGAGTTGTGACGTATATCCATGGGGTATATCAAATCCTGATGGGCCTAGAGAGCTCGATGCCGACGGTAAACGCCCCGCTTGAATCAAATTGGATGTAGCTTTCTTGATGACCTGGTCTTTGGGGGGCCACGTATCCTTGCCTAGAAATGGAACGGTACCATAGGATAGAAAATATCAACACACCCTCGAGTCATAGGCCACCGAATCACCATATTCTCCTGAAAGAACAACTCATACCATGATATACCAACGTTGCAACATCCCAATTGTCACCAGGTTCAACTTTTCCCATCATTCCAAGGGCACTATACAGCTCGAGTGTTAGAGGGGACCATACCAAGAATGAAATATGTTTCCAATACATCACAAGAAGGTATGCAGATGTAATAGAATGAGTGCCGAAGCCAAGTCAAACTGATGTATGTTGTTTGATTTCTTGGAAGATCAGCCCGACTGAATGAAGACTCTTGGGACACCTAAGTAACTACTGACTAGAATTCTGAATATCAGAATTACTCCGTAGCAAGGGGTCAAGGAGAGGAGTCCGAGTAAGTGCTCCACCCTAATAAGATTCTCATACACTTCTTCTCTTCCTTAAACTTTTTTGAGACTAAGTATGCGAGGTTCACATTTCACTATAAAGCTTTATTTGTACAATCTTATGTCGCAGTCTTGGCTTCGTGGTTTCGGTAGCACGGATTTTGCACAAAATCTCACTGCGATTGAAAGATTGGAGTAGGATCCCTGGAAATATATATCCATTGCGTGTGCAAACTTTCAATCCAATTCATTACTTTGAGTGTGGCCGGAGTCGGAAGGCTATCAGACACTGTATCTATTTGAGTATGCGAGCTTCTGCGACGCTACAGTAACAGTTTCTGCGATTCTTAGGTCAACCTTGGGCTGATATGTTGCGAAAGGTGACGCATTGGGTCATGCCGATACCCGCTGCAATGCCTGCTGAAGGCCTTAGTAAAGGCCGATGCACTCCATTGCAACGGCCCTTGACGGGTTGTTCCCAAACATATCTACAGATTAAATACCAAGATAAACAGTGGTGTCTTGATGATATCAAAATAACGAAATCTTGTTTCTTTTATTGATTTGAGCCTGCAATGCGTTGTGTACATTGCAATGGCATCGCATGGGGAGTTGCGATTGCCGGTTTCTGAGACCTGAAAAAAACCGATGCGAATAAACTTGAACGTCATTGACGAACAGGTTTGAGATGCGAGAACAAGATATTCCTCGTCAAGGCTTCTGAACTATGCAAGAAGTGAGGCAATTTTTGACCACGAGTCTTACGAGATGTCAAATCAAATCGGTTGCTCAATGAATGACTGACTTCCCCGCGTAATGTTGCGCTTGAACATCGTGACCAGCAAACGTTGTGAGGTGAATTTACAATGCCTTTGAGCATTAAAGCTGTTCATTTATCCGGAGCGATGAGAAAAGGACATGAAGAAGCCGTGAAGCACTTCGACTATGATCAATCAACTGGCTCATCTTTTGGTCTCGTGCTCTCTGTAATATTCACTCTCCATACGGCATTCGACCCAAACAGTCATTTCAGAACAATCTGTTGATCTCGTCTCAGAACATTCTTTTTTTACTGACCTGACCTGACTTGACCTGTCACCTGAACAGAAATGACCTCATCTGATCGCAGGAGTCAAATCAATTCTCAACAAAACCTTACATAATCGAATCCGCTTACATACTCTGACGTCATATATAGTCTCATCAAATCATCTCCACCGCAAAACTCCAGAAAACCCCCCCGCACACTCCATTTTCTGAAACATAATCCACACTCCAAATCACACAAATAATTTCAAATTATTCCCCTCTGAATAACCAAAACAAGTTAACAACAATGGGTGTCGTATTTTCAGCAATCGGAAACGTCTTTGGTTGGTTAAGACAAGATCCAATTCACCTTCAAAAGTTTTGTTTTATCTACAGCTGACCTTCAAAACCATTCTGTTCTTCAATAGGCGCAATTGGTCGAGCACTATCAGGTTTAGTCTCTGTGATTGCGGGCTTTTTTCAATCTATCATAGCCGCTATCACCTCGATCTTCACTGGAATTTTGTTCGTACTTTCTGTTCTCTCTTCGATAACTTCTTGAGCTGATATAGGATACTATTCTATCTATAGTGGATGTCTCGGAAACGCCTTCTGTTGTCGATGTGGAGGCGGAAGGAAAGGACCAAGAACGAAACGTGGAGTAGTTTGAATACCCAAACCCTAGCTTACCCTTCTTGGGTTATTGAACTTCCTTTCAAATATCTTTTATTAAGTTGCATTCGGTTGCGGTTGCAAGGTTTCATTAACTCAGTATCTCTTTGTTTTGTTCGATACAAGCCTACTTTTGTAATCTCAGTATTTATTTTAGTACATTTGCGGAAAAGTTGAGTTATTGTGCTTCAGTTCATCTAATCTATTGGCTCCTCTACGAGCTGTAAGATATTATAAAGGATGCCTTTCACTCAACCTGCATCTGTACTAGCAGGACTATGAGGCAGGTACTGATTTCTAGTGTATGGCTCTAAACCATACCTCAGAGCAATGAGAGTCAAGAAAGCTATTGAGAAAGGTCTAACTGTTCAAGAAAGACCTCAGAAATATATGAATATGGACGGGGCTCAAAGAACCATTCACGTTCTCAAATCGTTGTTGCTAGCTCACTCCAAGAACCCAAGTTTTGTTGAGGAACGGGTGTCACGGGGTTCCACCGAGAGATAGCTGGCCCCGGGGGAGTACCCGCAGAAGTACTGCAATCTGATCCGGCCTTCAAGAGCTTTTCAAAGTACCGGCAATCAAGCACTGTGAGAGTGGTTGATCACCTAAGCCTTGATCCAAGAATCTCTTAAAAACCCATGATGACAGAACATGTTCCCCCTGATTTAATGATCAGTGGATGCAAAACAGGTCTTGATCTGCTGAAACACATTGGCTCAGCTTGCAACATGGCTTTCACTGGGGCTGTCAGCTTCATATGTATGGATGTTCCCCCTCTGGCCAAGCTTAATGTGGCTGAGTCAGTCTATCATGAACTGGCAATGAGCCCTTGTCAAGCTTTTTGCATGTGATTATACACATACTTGCATCTCCAGCTCCAGCCTCCAATCACAGTGGGGTAAGATAGTGAAGATCACAATATAGAATGTCATTCAATGGATGACAATGACAATAGTGACTAATCATAAATCTCAAATTGATCTGGGAAAGAGGAAGAAGAAGGTGTCAATATACATGGTGTGGAGAATTCGTCCTGGGTGCCTTTCTCGAGCTTGAGGAGGCTTGAGGGTTCAATAATCGAAGTCATTTCAACTATTCCACAGTTGTATTTGCTTTTTTTGATCCATCAGCAAGTTGGAGGTTTTTTGATCTTAGGTTCATCCAGGTCTATCACATCACTGCACTACCAACATATTTACCTTGTATTTTTCAATCCCAGGTATTCTTGGAATCACAACTGTGGACATAAGCTTTTCAAGGTTTTCATCCCAGATAATTACCTTGAACAATGTCTGTCCAAAGATTTGCCTCCAAAAGACAATGACAATTTTGAGTAGTTAAGGCCAAAATGTACCAAGATACAAGGGCCAGGCAGGGAAATCTTACCAATGGAAGGTTTTTCTAGAACATATTCAGAGAGTATTTTATGCAATAAAAGGAGAGAGTTTATTGGGTTAGTGCTTCCTTCTAAGGGAAAACATCAAGACAATGAGGATCCTAGTGCCTGGTGGGATTATTCCATGGATCTATATGTGTTTCACCCCCTGTGACTTACTCACAGATATCTACCCCCAAAAAACTCTCATTGTATTCTTGATTTGTACTTTAAACAAAAACTTACAAATCTCACAATACACACAACCTCACCCAATACTGAAATTGCTCTGCTCTGTTTGCCATTGCAGAACACTTGCAGAGAAGTTTTTAGGTCCACAATATCCCCACTATATATAGTGGAGCTTACACACCACACTATGGATGCAGAGAAAACCCATAGCACATGCATGTGAAACAAGAGGCCATTTTCCTGTGGGAAAGTCAATGAGCCAAAGATGTATCATTTTGGCATTATTTCTGTGTTATTTCTACATTTTAGTGTAATCAGCCTTCCCATTGGAAAATGTCTCTTTGTTTTGTATAGTGGCCGCTGTGCAATGGTCCAAGGCCAGGGTTTCTCTGCTATATAGTGGAGCAATACCCTTTAACTTTTAATTATCTTCTATGACTTGTTTTTGTTTCTTCTCCTCATATACATGGTGAATTTTTGTTCATCTCTCCAAATACATGATCAATTGTTTTTGTTTTCTCTTTTGATTCATTTATCCTTTTATTGCTTGAGAGTAAAGTTAGACATAAAATCAGCAGTATGGTACAGCTGAGCCTCAAATCCATAGCTACATATATGCAGATTACTTGGCAAATTTTTACATGTCATCTACATACAGGTATACTCAGCTATCTGCTCATCTGCTCATAAGTGAATCATATGTGATACATCCTGTAACCTTTTGCAGATTGAGAAAGACATCTAAAAAGTTGACCACATGCCTGATTTCAAATTTTGGTGTAATTTCATGAACAGAACTTGATGTAACACCCTTTCTGTTACTGTCAGATGGCTTCATGACACCACGGGAATTATTGAGTTCAAAACCTAATTGAGCAGAATTGTGGTGTCTGAGTCCGCAAATTGTCTCAATTGCAGATCTCATTCACAACTTGTTCACATTAGGTTCATAAGTTTCCCTCAAGCTGTAATCATGTGGGCTGACGGGTCAAGGACGGGTCAGGCCTCACCCTTCTCAATCCTGACTCCATTGGATATAAAGATGCCACAGTCATCAAATCTGGATTTGTCAAACATTCTTGGCAGAATGTCTATGGCAAGCGTAAAGAGAGAGGACAGGGAATGTGATATGAAAGACATTCAATGGTCTGAAAGGGGCCTTTGTATGTATATGTCTTGTGACAAAGTGTTATCAAAGAACCCTGGGGGAAACTTGTGAACATAATGTGAATGTAATGGGAACTAGATCCGCAATTGAGGCAAGTTGCGGACTCAGATACTGCAATTCTGCTCAATCAGGGTTTGAACTTAATAATTCCCGTGGTGTGAGTATTGCCCGGGTATCCATGAAGTTATATGTATTTAATTTTTGGCATGTTTTTCTCATTCCAAAAAGTGTTACAGGAGGTATTACATATGATTCACTTTTTCTGATGAGCTGATCACTGAACAAACCTGTCTGTAGATCATAGTTCACAATGTGTCCAGTGGTATGCACATATGTAGTGTGGGTGTTATGGCTCAGGTGTACAGTAATGATGAGTTTATGTCCAACTTGACTCTCAAGTACATTCCCCTCTTACACTTTGGGAAGTTGTTTGATGTTCACAGTGATTTATTTAAACTTGATTGTCTATGGGTCCTGATTATTATACTGTGTTGCTGATCATCAAACTCAAGCAAGCATTTATAATCGCAGAGATATTCAAAGAGGCACCAAAATATCCTAATAGAATTCAACATCAGATTGTTAAATTCAGAAGGATTGGTATCAACACGGACCCAACCTGGGGATTTGTACAGTCCCCTCCAAGTGATTTACCTAATCTTTTGAGTTCTGCAGCAACGGGGCAAGGGTTTGTTCCAAACCCAATGATGACCATTTCTAGGTGTGGGGACGTGTATATACTTATGCACACCTCAACCACTTTATAGTAACCACACAGACCATTTTGCTGTTATACTCTCTGCCCCAATACCTCTGAAGAGATACAGGTAAGTCTAGGGCTGTGACCCGGCCCTGATAGTTCGTGGCCGGCCCCGGGGCCAAGCCCGACCCTGGGTAGACCCGAGGTCCCCTGGAAACTTCTCAGGGCCGACCAGGGCCTGCCCGAATCTCAGGCCTTAGGTGTCCAGGCAGGGCCAGGCCCAGATTTACAAGTAAAAAACCCTTGGAAAGGGGAAATTTTTATATTATTTTTGGCGAAAACAGGATCGGGCAGTCGGCCGGGCCGGGCGCCCGGGGCGCCCGCAGGGCTTTGCACCCTATTCTGATTAGGTTTCAGAGCCCCGAGGCCGGGACCGCCAGCGTTGAAAATATCGCCGGGCACCTTCGGCCGGGCAGGGCCGGGACCGGGTCACAGCCCTAGGTAAGTCCATACAGGTGTATTAAGTGTAGCATATGAACAAGATTTTGTAACTTTTGCACAATCTTAGAAACAAAACACCAAAAATTGAAAAGAACTCAAGTCCCGGCAGAGTCACAATAATTTCAATGGTGAATATGAATATCTATGTGGATTTCTTATTGATTTGATAATAAAATACCCGTGTTTTTTGTGCTCTGCCACAATCTTTTTGGAGTTGCAGTACATATGTATGTCAAGTATGGTATCAAAAGACAAAAGGGTGTGCATCTTCTTTTCTTTAGTTTCCACAGAGTCCAAATATTGTTATGTAAGAAGCACTCAAGTTTTTCAAGATCATTTTCATCAAAAAAACCTTTCCAGATGGGTTTCTTGATCAACAAATTCATGCAAACATCGGAATGTCAAAAAAAAACTGGTTACCCACCTGCGTGTGCTTATACTCTGGTTTGCCCCGTGGGCTGTCAATCGGAAATCCTCAAAGCAAATAAACCCTTTTAGTTCTCTTGCATTTAGGCAATTCCCTAGCTCAAGGACCTTGTAATCGCCACTCACACTGACACTTGTACTTGATTGACTCGGAAAAAAACGCTTTGCAAGTAACCATTTCAGCAAGATATATGCGGACGGCAAGGCGTCGATATAGACCTAGCGAATGGATGATTTTTTTAAACTGGTATACAACACAACTTGATGAAGTACTTACTATCAAGACATTTTAACTACAACGATAGAGACATGGTATATGTACTTCAAGTATCGCTTCTGAACTTATGACACTTTCGATTTAGAAATTCCTCAAACGATGCTCACATAAATGCATCACCAGTACTCCTGATTGAGTCTGAGTTACTGATATAAGATCCTGATCAATTTTTTTCGTTTAAACATAAAACTCCAGTTCGTCGTACAAAGCACATTAAAAGACACTCCACTCAGATGAATTTGATGGAGAGTTTAATAATCTTCATAAAAAATCGGATCAACAGTTTCCTTCAGTACCAAAACCTCTTGTGACCTTGTGTCCAGCATTCCCCGCTTTTAGACAGGAACATAATCGATTGCGACAGCGAAAGAATCGTGTACAACATAATTTTGTGATTCGAGAAAAGAAACTATAGTTTTGAGTTCTTTAGTCTAAGAAGTTGTTAAGTACAAAATGAACTTTGCGAGTGTGATCAACAAATTGAAGTATGGAAGAAAATCAAAGATACATACTCTTTCAAGTTTAAGTTGATGATCAGATTCGGAGATTTATCGAAGTTGTACAAAAATTAAAAAACTCAGAAACTCAAAAAAAGAAAACAACTCTCCGGAGGTCCAGCCTGTTCCAAGCTTGAAGGTTTTACAAAAATCAAAAGTGACCAAGTTTAACTTTTTTTTTGTTGTAAAAGGACCAGTTCGAAGTTCTGTCGAATGAGAGATTGCCAAAGAGAAACTAAAAATCAATCTTCAACACATTAAAGATAGAAGATTGATCTGAATTGACCCGAAGTAATATATGATATGTGAAGATTGAGGGATGATTCCTTTGATATAGTTCTTCCAATAAGTCTCCAGAGATCTTTTTCTATATACAACTAGAATTGTCATCAAATTGAAGTTTATAAAACCAACTCATCAAATTGTATTCGGACAAATTAATAATCAACTCAATCCCGAAACCAATCATGAGTTTCAATCTTTCGCGTGTTATTGAATTGATTCAATCAGCTTTGAATGAGTTCTTCACCTACAAAATTAAATCTCATCAAGTTTTAGTTCTGATGTTGATTTTGCAAAAAAGTTTTCGGACTAACAAGATTTTCTTAGCTAGAGAGTTCTTAAACTTTTCTCTCTTTCCTCACTCATCGTCTCTTCATCACCTTTTCTAAAGAAACTTTCATTACCAACAAAACTAAAACCTAAATACTTTAGTTGATCCCCCTTCATCATGAGCTTTAAGGAGAACGCACTTATATTCCATTCAGGGATTTCTATCTATCTTATCTCTTTCAATCTCCCAAAGCAAAGGTTCTCTTTTATCAATTCTTGATTGATTGATCTTCACCTTATAAATATATTATATACAAATTACTTGATTCCTTTCTGATAAACTTGTTTGTGATTCGTATCTTTGGATAGAAACAAGTTATAGATAAACCATCGGTTCTTTGTGATTATCCTTTCCAATACCCCTTCTCTGTGTTTTCTTGATAACTTCTTCCCTTTCAAATAATCCCTTTCAATTGATCATGACTTTAAAAGTTTTTGATCATCATCATTCGAAATCAAGACCTTTGTTATCAAACTCACCTTTAATTTTGCTCAGTAATTCGAATTTCTCAACCTCAACTCCAACCACCACCACCATTTCACCAATTAACGATTCTCATTGTATCTTAAATCAAAAAAGGGTAAATGATTTACCATCTACCGCTACTAAGAATCATCATCAACTTTATAGTACCCTTTCAAATCAAAATCCATTCTTTATCAAACCCACCAATACCAATACTTTGACTCAACAGCTTAGTTATTATTATCCTATCATCGGTTTACCTAATTGGAATCAATCCAATCCTAACTCTAATACTATACCCAATGGTTTGTCTCTCTCTCTCTCTCTGTGCTTTTCTATATAAATCCTTCTCTTCTTCCTCCTTCTCTCTACCCAAAAATCTTCATCCTCTTATCACTTTTCTTAATTAATTCTGATCGTCTACTGGTTAGACTTACTAAACTAATATAATCATTTTTCTTTTTCTTTTTGCTTTCTTGACGAAACTAATTCATAACTTTTTTTTTCGATTGATTCGATAAACTCTTCTCCCTTAATACAATTTAAATCGCCTTACTTCTTTAATTAATCTTTCTTTCTTTGAACTTATAATTTCAACACTATCTTCAATCGTTTGATATTTCTTTTCTTTTCATTGTTAAAAATCATTTCTTTAATTCTTATATATAATCATTTTGTTATTATATAAAGGTCTTAAGAAAAGAGTTATACCACATTTAATTCCAACGATTTCAATGAATTCTTTAAATATGTTTCCAACTTCATCAAACCAATCTATTCATAATTATTTAGATTTAAATTCTATTCCGAGTTATACCAATCCTTCCTCATTCTTAACGTCTCAAGAAGATTATGATCTAAGTTCATTTAATCAATCTTATCAATCATCACCACGACCAGAAACTAATACTATTTCAGTTTCTAATGATGAGATCAACTTCAACGAGATCAAAGTCACTAACAATCAAAATCAATATAGTACACCTAACAAACATCAAATCGAGCTTAATGAGGAATTCCTTGCAAACTTGAATCAGTTCGTTTTCGAAGCCCAACAATTAGATTCGACTCAAACTGATTACAATCCATCGATGTATGATCAATCATCCTTCAATCCATCAGACTTGATGAACAATTCATCATACTTGAAAACTTTAAATGATGATCAAGTATTACAAGAAGAAGAAGAAAGGAATTCTAATAAAAGATCATTTGAAGAAACTCTTGAACAAGTTCATCAAAGTCCAACTTTAAAAATCAAAAAAAACAAATTTAACCAATATCAAACTGAGAATGAAAGTATACAACAAGTTGAGAATGAAGATGAGAATCTATCATTAGCTTTACAACAAACCTTTACCGAATTTAATTATTTAACACAAGACACCCTCAATGCGAGTTTTTCAAATTATTTAACGATCCCAAACCAAAGACCTACGACTTCATCATCAATCCAATCAACTAATTCATCAACTTCTTCTGCTCAATTCAACCCTCATTTCACCCCGAGTTTTGAAGATTTCGATTCTCAATTCGGGTTAAAACCCATCTTAGACTTTAATCAATTCTTATCACCTCATCCTTCAACCAACTTACACCTTTCAACTCATCCTAATCATAATCTGAACCTAGGTAAACCTCCGATCACTAAAGGTTTCATTTGTCCTAAATGTAATAAATCTCATAGTCGTCAGAGTAACCTTTTGGCTCATTTAAGAGACACTCATTCAACTGAAAAGAAAAGTAAGTCATCTTCTTCCAATTGAGGAGCATAATTTCAATCAATCATTGATTTGGTTTGGCTTCTTTTGTTCATTAGTTCAATGTGATATATTAGGTTGTCAGAAAGCTTATAAAAGAGTATCAGAATGTAGAAGACATAAAAAAGATATCCATGGAATTCCTTTACCAAGTGAAGTATTAGGTAAAGTTAAAAGAGTTAGAAGAAACTTTACGAATTAAATACCCCTCACTTTTATTGTTCCTCTTACTGGATTTTTTTCTTTTCTTTGGAACTTTTTTTTTTCGAACTCGTTCTTTTTTCTCTCTCTCTCTTTGGAACTTTTGATTTTCTTTTCTCTTTGGATTTTTTTTTGTTTAACTTAACTAGCTTAAGGTTTTTGAAACTTTTATGATAGTCTACCAAACCAACTGGATTGCTTTTTGTTTATATATATGTTTGTTGTAAACCAAAGGAAACAAAAAGTAAAAAAAAATTATTAGATTTATAAAATGTTTTTAAAGAATGGAACTCAAAAAATGTAGATATGAAATTCTTTTGTTCTTGTTCTTGTTTTTTTTGTATTTGTTTTCAATTAAATATTTTTTCTTTAAACGATTGTTTAGTAAACAATTGATTATTTTAAATCGTTTTTATCTCTTTGCGTCAAAATTCGATGGATTTTTTTTCTAAAGGACTTTTTTGAGAATATCTTACATTAAAAATTTGACGCATTTTTTGAAATCTTGAGTAACAAAAGAGTAAAAGAAAAGGCTCAACTTCCATAATCGAAGATGAGAGACACTGATCGGAGAGATATCAAGTTAAAACATGAAGAGCATCTAATTTACTTCAAATCAAAATAAAGAAACCCCGACACAAGACAACTTCACGATCCACCAACCCCAAAGATTCTCCTGAACTAAATCAATTTCATCACTTCAATCACCCAAATCCAAATTAAAGAAAAGCTTTCCTAAGCTTCGAAATTCTTCCAAGCATGTTTTTCAACTTCTTTTAATTTTCTACCTTTAGTAGATCTAGCATTAGAAACAAACCCGTTTGATTTACCCAACGATTTCTTTCCTTCAACTTTCCCTCTTCTAATCCCACTCAATTCCCAATCTTTCCAAAGATTTCCTTCAATCTTTAATCCACGTAAACCAGTCTCAGTTAAATCTTCGGTTAATTGATAAGTATGTTGATCTGAAATTAAGTTTAATCCTTTGGGTTCTCCTCCTCTGACGGCTCTTAATCCGTATTTTGAAATTAATTGAGCTCGTTTGGATTTTTGGTTTAGGTTGGTTTCTAATGAGTTCGCTTTTTGTTGAGTGATCGAATTCACTATTGTGGGTAATTCGTGTAAAGATTTAGAGATCACTTTCGCTTGTCTTCGTTTAGCCAATAGACGAGCCTGAAAGAAATGAACAAAGCGGGTAAGTAAGAGTAAAAACAAATCCTGACAAGATCTCATTAAACTTCAAAGAAAGTTTTAAAACAAAATTTACCTCTTCAAGTGCTCTAGCTTTCCTATTACGTTGAGCGGTAGTTTTTTTCTTTTGTTTTTTAACTTTCTTAACGAATTGGTCATCTGTTTTCTTAGAATCATCAATTTCACTTTCATCATCTTCCATAAGCTTATCCACATCTTCTTCACAAAACTCCCATGATTCTTTAGTTCTACCTTCAGCCAAAGATTTCTTCATGTTTTCTTTAACCGATTCTAATTTCCGAGTTTCATTTTCTTCGATTTCTAATTTTTGATTTGCTAAGTTTAAAACTTGTTGATGGTCTTTAAAACTTGGATTATAACTTTGACCTGGATGTGGTGCTGGGATCGAAATCAATCCTGGTGCTTCTGATTTCAAGGTTAAAGTTTCCGTGACTTTATCCAAGATTTCATGTTTTCTTAAATATGATGGTGCTTTGACAGGTATAATTGGGATCTCTAAACTCGAATCTTTTGACCATAAATTATCTTCAGGTGCAGGTGGTGGTCTAATAGCCACAGCAGTACTACTTCGACCTTCATCAATCAAAGTAGATTGATATTTTTTTCTCAACACCATCTTTTCTAATCGTTTTCTTTCTTGATGATTTAAAAGTTTAACTTTATAGTTTTTTGATTTTTTTGGATCTGTGATTTGTTGTCTAACTCTTGAAACTAAAGCTGTCGTGTTTTGATTGTTAGCAACTTCATTTAAGATTTCATCTACTTTTAATGGTTTGACTCCTTTACGTGCTCTACCTGATGCTGTACCATGTAAAAGTGTATGTCTGATTGATTGAGATCCATGGGTGTCTACTTGGAATAAGTCCATATCGTTATTTGATTGAGGATCGATCATGTTGAGTTGAGTTGAGTTGAGTTGAGTTGAGTTGAGTTGAGTGGTTGAAGTTGGTAAATGGTCAATTGCAATTTCAGTCTGACTCACTCGATTGAAAAAAGTTTCATTCTGGCCCACGAAGAGCGGATACAGGACTCGGGTCGGGTGTCGGTACACCACTTCGCGCCTCGGGGTAGAACTGCGCGGGTTCAAGATCACCCCAAAAGTGGTCTCAAATCACAATTTTAAAAAATTGAATTAGGAGTGATCCAAAGTCAAGTGGAATTGGTGTTTTGTAGTGACAAGCTTAAGGATACTATCGGTTGTTACATATTATCTCAATAATATCAGAGTTGGTCAATGATGGTGATAAATCATCAATGAAGCATTAATCAGAGGAACTTGAAATAATGCCATTGAAAGACTCAATTCTTCCGATGAGATAAAAAATGTACTCAAAATTCATATCTTTCATACGCTGTACTTCAAGAAAGTTCAAAGGAATTAAAGAAAACATCTTCACAATAAACCACCGCATGCGGGTTGAACAAATGAGTAACAGTAATGATATCGTGTTATGGAGTTCAATAAGTTTTGATTAGCCAACAAATCTTGTAGCCAGACCTTCACCTGGAAGATCCGCTTCTGATTCGAATTCAATCTTGAATGAATGAAGAAAAGAATGAAAATCCTTATATCAAAGGTTTTGATTAGTATCAGGATTTGTACCATCACTATAAACTCCGTGTCTATCCTCATATCCTGCTCTACCAGTTTGTGGATTTCTGATCGGACCAGTTCCTACACCTGGTTCACCTCCCAAGTAACTATTGAAGTTTAAAATTTTTGGATTTATGATTAGCGATTGGAGATTCAAGAGAAGTGAACTGATATTGAAAAGACTTACTTCCAATAGAATACATCGTAGTCCTTATCCACCTCCAAGTCTGATACATCCGGAGCAGACTGATAAAAAAAAGTCATCGGATCAACAAAAGGGTTTGGGGTAGGAACGAAGAGATTGGGGATTCTACGTACTCTGGTGGCATAACATGTACCATAGGGTGCCCCATGATACGTAGCTTTAGAAGGATCGATTTTGAAGTAGGCAAAAACTTGTCCTGTGACTCTCAAGTTGAATGCACATTCTCAAGCTTGGATCCCATTAGATTGCTTGGCGACTAGAAATATATAGATATATTAGATTTGAACGTGAATTAATTTCTGATCCATGATATTTATTTATGTACACACCTCCATTCTTTGAAATCCAATTAGCATTAGGTTTTTTACCAAGATAATGACCCGTAGCATGTAAAGTTTTAGCACCGTTTCCCACAGGCACAGGCTTAGGTCCATGTTCCTCGTGAAATCTCTTTGGTTTACCATCAAGGGATCCCATTGAAAGGATCAGGGTGATGAAGGCAAACAGAAGGAAATGACGATTGAAGAAAGCAGGCATATTTTTCTAAAATATGGCTTGAAGCTGGACTCAAGAATAGATAAAGCACTGAGATTCAGAGAATAGACGGATTTTAGGGGTGTAGCTCTACGTCGTTTATTCAAAAGTCTCAAAGGAGATAAAAAATGTTACTGGAGATTTGGTAAGGAATGAAGGACATGATTCGTTAAGAATTATATACTACAAAGTACCTGATCGGATCTATGAAAACGTTTACAATGTAGGGATGGGTATAAGTTCTAATCTTGCATTTTCCATCTCGAACAAATTCGTCTTGTTGGAGATAACCGATTCTTCCATCGCCTAATACTCGAAATGAAGATAGATTTGATTAAAATCACTCTGATGTCGTATACAAAATTGTGATGGACGGGCCGAACGGTTACATTCTTTATGCACCAGAAGCGCGGAAAATAGCTCGAAGTATAATAGATTATCTTTTGTTCGAGTTTGCTACTCAGGCCGAGGAAAATACCAATGTATTGCGTAAGACGTGATGCGATCAGAAGCTCGGTGTCGTCATGCATACGTAAAAAGGACCTGCTTTTTGTTGGCTGGATTCCCTGCAGTGCCGACTTGGGACTTGGGTGATCCTCAAATCTTGACTTAAAAGAATGCGTCATATGAGTTCGGAGATACTCCGCTCTCACTCTGTGACTCGATGTTCTATCCATGTTACAAGCTCTCCCAGAAGCTCACAGAAGTCTGGATATGGGGTTTCACTCAATGGGAAATGCTTTCCAGAAGAAGGCCCGATAAACAACATCGTTTTAAGACGTTAAAAACAAACAAACCTGAAGGAAATAGAACATGTCTGACCAATGATCATGCAGTCAAAAATACTCAAGGAATACACCACAGGAGGCTTTTGAAGAATGGTCTGACCCGGCCTCAGAATGGTTGGTACCGGCTCCATGTTTGCCCTGTGGACTGGAGTAAGCTGTATATACAGGACCCCGGAATGCCCCTACAAAGCGGTAGGCCGGAGGATCCGGGGAACCGCTGAATTCGCTCTGGGAATCTGGGAATCCTGCCTAGGCCCATGAGGTATGGGTTTACAACTGTGCTTAGAGCATCCGCACTCGTGCGGTAAGTCGAGTGCGGTAAGGTAAATTTTACCGCAAATGCGGGGCCTCTCCCACACTGGTGAGAAATTAGCCCCGCGGTAGTTATTTTTTGATCGATTTGCGTTAGCCAATCGGTAACTTTACCAATTGGCTACCGCATGCGGTATCCGAGGGTAGCCCTGTCACTAACTTCAAGACTCCCCAACTCAACTTCAACACAACTCCAACTTGCTTCCTCTCAACCCACAACACCCGATTCGAGATTCATACAATGGCAACCCAAGAATCAGAAGAATCAAAAACTCGCACGCGTGGTGCAAACTGGACAGCGAAAGACGAGGAGCAGCTTGCGAAATCTTACCTTCATATCTCGTCTCAAGCCGAAATCGGAACCGGCCAATCTTCCGAGGTGTTCTTTGAAAAGATCACCAAACACTTCAACCTGCACACTGATCCTCCCGGCACTGATCCTCCTGGGCGTTCAATAGCCCAAGTTCAAAATGGGTAAGTTAAATCTTAACTCGTCTTTGATTGATATGTTTTTAAGTCTTTTTGTTTCACAAAGTTGGAATGCCCTCCGAACTTCAACTTTGAAATTCTCGGGTTGTTACGCTAGAATCAAGCAGTCTCCCCGGAGTGGGAGCAATCTCATCGACATGATATGAGATGCAAAGGCGTTATACAAAGCTGAAGACAAGAAGAAACGTGAATTCAGGAGCGAGCTCGCATGGGAAGTTCTACGACACGAACCCAAGTGGTGCCCAGTCCCTCCATTCTCTAATTCCAGTTCAGCAGACGATTACAAACACACCGCTACTCGTGCCTCTAGCCCGACTCGTCCTCTGGGAAAGAAGAGCTGCAAGCGTAACCGACTGAGCGAGGCTAAGCGTGCACGCGAAGAAGACAATGAGGCTTTAGCTGAAGCCAAGGCAGAAGTCAAATCCCTTCAAGAAAGAAGAGTCTCTGCCATGGAAGAAGCTAATCGATTGGCCAAAGAGATGCAGACCACCGAGATCATGTCAAAAGAGATGGAGATTTTGAATCAAGATGAATCCAAAATGAACGAGGTGTCTAAAAAATTTTTGAAGAAGATGAAGGCTCAAATCCTTCTCAAGTATGAAGATGGGGAAGCAGATGGCTCTTCTAGTCATGTGTAGCTGTCTTTTAATTCATTGAAATCATGAGTATGTTAAGTTTCTGACTATCTTATTCCCTTCAGCCAATGTTGATTGATATTAGTCTACTTTACATCTAGTTATATAGATTTTGAAGATAACTTTAGATTGATCGAGATGAAAAGCCATCCTGTGGATGGCTTTTAGATGGATCGATTGCTTTTAGATGGATCGATTGCTTTCAGATGGATCAATTGCTTTTAGATGGATCAATTGCTTTTAGATGGATTGATGGCTTTTAGAAGGACCGATTGCTTTTAGAAGGATTGATTGCTTTTATTGATCTAGATTGATTTCTTGTCGTTTGAATTGTGAAATGTAATTTAAAGATATGTTTGGATCTATTTTAGAACGATCAAAATTCAATTCAACTAAATCATTGATAAAGGGGAACTTTGCAAAAGGGGTTGATTATCTACATTTGTTTTCAATATCTAGAATGATTATCTACATTTGTTATTGATATCTAGAATTGTATTTAAAAATTTCCTTTGTTAGAATTGAAGAAATCAATTTTTCCTTGCTTGTCTACAAACCCCCGTGTGCCAACCATCCAGCTGTGATGAGATCTCGAGTTAATCTTAAATGGACTTCACTATCCTGAAGCTCTTGAGACGCACTGATGTAAGTGGTAAGTGATGGTGCGAGACAAGGGTCTCTAACATTGGGAACTACTTGTACTTGACTGTCGTAGTCCGTAATAATTGGGTCTTTTTCTAATCTTTCCTCGACAACCATATTGTGTAGTATGATGCAGCAATACATGATCTGCCTGAGATCACATATCTTCCAAAGCCGACCGGGTTGCTTTATTATTGCCCAACGAGCCTGAAGAATTCCAAATGTGCGTTCAATGTCTTTTCTTGCGGATTCTTGCCTTTCGGCAAAGAAAGATGTTGCAGGATCACCCGGATGTCGAATTGATTTGACTAAAACCGGCCATGAGGGGTAGATACCATCAGCTAGATAATATCCTCGTGTGTATCTATTTCCATTGATTTCAAAGTGAAGATTGTCTTCCGTTCCTGTGCAGATACATGAACCAAATTGTAAATATAATCCTAACCATTTTGATCAAAAGAATGAATATGAACACACCCGAGAGAAATCTTGAAAACAAAGGGCTTGAATTCAAGATATTGATATCATTGAGAGATCCAGGTGATCCAAAAAAAGCGTGCCAAATTCTGCAACTTTTTGAAGCAACCGCTTCTAGTACTATACTCGGTGATTTCTCCTTGCCTTGATACCGTCCTTGCCAAGCACTGGGACAGTTTTCCCATGCCCAATGCATTCCATCGATGGATCCCTTACAACCAGGAAATCCCCGTTCTTCATATTCTTTCGTAATAGTCACTAACTCTTCCTCGTTTGGGGGTCTTAGAAATTCCGGACCGTAGATATCAATGATTGCTGAGCAAAATTTCTTCAGCGCTTTGAGAGATGTACTTTCAGCTATCTTTAGATACTCGTCTGTTGCGTCCGGAGGTACTCCATACGCAAGCTGACGGAGAGCGGCAGTGACCTTCTGCTCAGTTGATAGACCATATCGTCCTGTACAATCCTATTTGAAGAAAGAATGAATGAGAGTGAAAAAAACAAAGCAACTCAATCAAGCTCACAGGTCTTTGTTCCCAGTACTTATCATGCTTTACTAGCCGGGCGCAGATGTCTTTGAACATATCACTGGGCATTCGAAATCGACGTTGGAAGGTCTCTTCATTGTATCTTGGGTTTTCGGCGAGGTAGTCTCTGTGAAGTTGTGCATAGGCTTCTTCTCGATCCCTGTATACCATAATTTTCTTTTTCTTTGGGCGTTCATCACAGTTATCTTCTAAGCTGAGGTCTTCATCCATATCATCTAGGTCCTCTTGAATAAACTCTTGTGCTCTCTTGAGGTATCTTGAGAAGGACGTGCTCTTTACCATCGTGATTTATCAAAAAAAGCTGTGTGGATTTGGTGGGGGATTGTGCAAATGCGTGGATGGTGGATATTTTGAGTTAGTAAACTTTGATTACTATCAACCAGTGTGGAAACTCAAATTATCCCTCGAAGATAGTTAACTACTCTGCCATTACCTCGACACGAGTGTGAAAATTGGTCGAGGTAACTATTTTTTTACTTAATGTAGCGGTTGCTACCGCAAGAGACCAAGTTAACAACCGCAAACGAGTGCGGATGCTCTTAGGCCTGGGACTCAGAGGCAAAGTCAAAAACCTTTTGGCCTTTAAGTCAAGTGTTAAAACCAGCCCGGCTTGCACGCGGTCCACACCTTTCAAGCAATTGACATCAGGTATGCCTCAGGTTACGTTCGATCGACCTCACACCAAACCACCAAACATTGGCCACGTCAGTCAGTACCACACTCCACACCCCTCAAACACACTTCCTCCAACCAACCCCAACCCAGCAATGCTCTTACGTGATTTTGTCAACCAGCTCATAGGCGAATCTCCTCAGCTCGCACTGACCCTGAGTGTCACGGAGTTTATACGATTTACTGTCCTTGCCGCCAAAGTCCAACAAGTTGCTGGTGATTCCCTACGACTCAAATCGACTCGAACCACGGTCATTCCCTTTCTTGCCTCAGCTCTATCACTTGAATACCCCAAAGACTTAATGGCCGACTTATGGCGGCTAGCATTTCCCCACTTACCCGGATGTGATATTGATACCTCAGCTGCTATTCGAGAATTTGGTCTGCAACCAACTCTTACGTCGACCTCGAAACTGCTGGAAAGGTTCTTACGTGCACCTTTCACTAAATGTATCTCTTGCCCGGAACAATCCACCTTACACGTTCATTCACGTATCAATGGTTACCTCTATGACACTGACGGTACGCACGCTGTACAGACTGTCATCCTGTGTTGCTCCAGTACGTACTTTACCTTTAAAGTCTTGAGTGACTTCCACATTCAACTGACATCGGATTATATCAGACGACACGTGTGGAATTTCCTATAGGCCCAGCTATTACACCAGCCATGGTTTCCGGATCTACGACTCACAGGCCATGGGACGCGAAACCGATTATCTCCACATCCACTGCCATTATTATATGACTGCTCGTTTGGCTTACATGTTCTGAGTGATTCAAATGTTAGCACAGTAAGTTCTCATTTGATCATTACTTCACAACGCAGCAGCGTCACTTACTCACCAACAATTGTCTCTATCTCCAGTGTATCTCATTTCAATCTGGTCAACTGGTATAACCAGTTATTTGTAGAAGACGCAGCTGTAGCACAATTCGTACCCAACCAGAAATTCACCCCTTACATGTCAGATGAAGTGTGCCGCGACGGCCTCATCATTCATTCCTTGATGAAACACGCCGATCGACGAGGAACTCACCTGGCGGTTGTGTCAAGTGGGAACAACTCAATGTGGTTTGATTCTGCAATCAAAGATCATCTAGAGCGATTATCAGTGGAAGGAACCACATATCGTGATCATTACTGTAGCAGCTGTGTCCGAATAATAACCCAAGTCGATCCTGAGACCGGAGAAATCAATTATAGATGTAAGTCATCCCTCCATGTGTATCTACTTCTTTCTCAGATCTTTTATTGATCAATGATCAAATCCTTCCTTTGCACATGGCCATTTTCCAGCGATCCGTGCAGTCGTAACGGACGGTCTAACCATAGGACACTACCGTTGTAGTGCCTCCTCTCAGCAACTGCAGGAGATTGCAAAATCCTTGGGTCACCCTGCGCCAGAAGGACCTTGTACGAATGATCTTGACAATATCAACAATCGTTTCTGTCCGGAACACTTTGTTCTCCTCGGAGGGAAATGTCAAGCGCAACCTTGTCCTAATGCCGCGATTGGCAATACTGGGACCTGCAATGACAAGGATCACATCGATGCATGGGCCAACTTCAACGAAAAAATTAAATCAAACTTTTCTTTAACCTCCATCCTCAACCGACCAGGATCCTCACTTCGAGCTGATCCAACCGTCCATCTAGATGCCGATACCGCCGAATTTCAAGACCTGGCGGGTCTACAACAGGCTGACGAATCGCAAAGGGCACACAAAGCTGCAAGGGATGGAGGCGAGTCAAAGTCTTCTGGGAAATACTTGTTATCAAGAATGCGGACGCACAATGACCAACTTGTGGTCGGGACTTGTGGGATTGTATTGGGAAGGAAAACGTTTTACAACGCTGAGTCTGTCAGTGCGGTCAAGGTGAGTGTGGTTCCACCCATGGTGAGGGGAAGACAACAATGGTTGATGTTGTCTTGCTCTGGGGCTATACCTACAGGCCTTCCTTGAAGAGACTTTCCCTCGTGGTATGCCAGAGGTGGTCTTTTACGATAATGCATGTAGGTTAACGGAACATATCTATGCCGGAGACACCGATCGCTCAGCATTCCTAGGAACAGTCATTCTGGTAGATCCGTTACACCATCGGTCACATGCAGAGACCAACAAATTCTGCAAGCGATTTACTGATCCCAAGCTTTTCCCTGATATCCAAGAGGGCTCCCGTTGGTTCTTCAATGCTTCTGTTGGTGAGCTGACTAACATTTGGTACGGGGGTTTTGCCTCTATGTGTCGTGGTATGCACTCGCTAGTATACAATTTTTTTTTGGAAGAAATGGTTGACCTTCGAAATGGATGGCTGACTAAAAAATTAGACAAAAGAAAGGGCATGGAGTATCTTGGTATAGGGATCCTGAAGTGAAGACAATTGGTTTTATTAATGTTTCCTCCAAACCATGAGATTGACTTATTTCTTCGATCTATATTCTGTTCTGGAAGTGACCAACTTTAACCAAGTATAACTACCTGAAATTATACTTTACATGTAGTGATGTCCGTCATCTTACATGTGTCACCTAGTAATGCACCTTAAAAGCGTAATTCATGCATAAAGCACTTGATTTTGGCCTCAAACTAATGTGGTGAACTATGACCAGATGATAGACATATGATGGATGCACTTTCACTTTGATTTAAAAGTGAAGGTACCTTACACAAGTTTTGAGTTCGGAAATTGTAATGATTTCAATTTCAAATGAATGTCACTGCTGTTAACGGACGGGGGACAAACAGCCCAGTAATGGTCACAATACAAATGATGAACTCAAGGGTGAATTCAACGAAAGACTAGGGTGGGTGAGGGGAGGTTCTGGGGGGTTAAGCGCCAACACCGATGTTAATGGGATGGAACAACCCATTTCACTTTGAATTATATTACACTTCGATGAAAGCGTAATCAATGACCTGGGAAGAAAGAATGTCAGTTTATTTGCAAAATTATTGCAAAATCATACATTGAGGCAGGAAAAAAAAATCCTTACATCAACAATGAAACGACCTGACGCAGGGTCTTTGCCCACCAATTTGCCACTGAAAGACATTATTGCATTACTTTTGATACGCTTCCACTGGGAGCCGTGAGGGGTATAATACCCAAACCAATAGATAACCTCAAAATCAAAGGCCTCGGTAGGCTGGAAATCAAGTCAGTGAAAATATCTGAGGTGCATATGGAGTAGTACTGACCTCAGGAACAACAAACTCGTGTTCAGCTACGACAGTGAGATTCCACGATCCATTTGAATTGTGTACATTATCATACTCGGCATCCATCACCTTGCCTTTCGAAGTAATGTACGCGTTACCAGCAATTTCTTGCCGGTTGATGGTGTGGGCACCAAGGTCGCTTTGAGCCGTCTGATCATGTCGTATCATAGCTTCGCCGGAGATTGGATGTTGGCCAAAGGGGCCAAACAAGTGATAGATACGCCCCAGTTCAAGCTTCTTGTTGTCCATGGAGTAACCGTATGCTTTAAGTGGCTCATTCAAAGGCTCTCCTAACGCATCTCGCAAAACAAGGTCGGCCGCAGTGAGGCGCCAATCAACAAACTTGGGTATTTGGACTATGTTCCTTGCCTAAAAACGAGGTTATTGGATAGGATAGGATAGGATAGGAGAAAGAAGGATGGAGGGGCAAGCAGGATTAGCCAAAGATGGTTTGTACATAGCCGCAGAATAACACAATCTTACTTCGGCAGTGGTAGGTAAAATGGCAGACATCAACACAGAATTAGGCATGGTTGATGTATGGTTGTTTGGGTTATAGGATATACGATGTTTAGGTGGTGTTTTTGTTTTGCGGATTGAGTGAGTCAGATAGGTGCCCTTTATTTAAGACATTCAACGCAGGCCCAAACTCATACTCAAAAATTCAAAGGGTCCGAACTATCAGTGAGGGAATAAATCTCTCCCACAAGAAACCGTCTTCGAAACCCTTGATGAAGGGTCAAGAGAAGTCATTGTGTTGTCTGGCAAACGGCTCGTGAAGTTCAAATTAGACTAGACCCCTTAAGGTTGGATTAGGTAGGATTGCAAGAAGAACGGATTGAAGAGAAAAACAGTTGCTAAGGTATATAATGCACGAATCGAATGGGTACAAAAAGAAACTCATACATATAGAAGATACACATTTTCAAACACTTATATTATTACTAAGTCAATTGGAAGGAGTGGTGGTTTAATTGTGAAAGGGTGGAGGGTCCAACGTCTGACTTTTTTTGCTTGTCACTTTTACTCGTCGTCAGCAGCGCCCTGGCCATGGCCAGAAACTTTCTTGAACTCGTGTGACCAGAAATCACGAGCTTGAGCGACGGTGGCTGTAGGCTGAGTATCATACTTGAGTTTCATGTTGTCAGGCCCAACTAATTCGACCCAGGCACGATATCGATACATAGTCTTAGTGAGTACCCATTGATCCCCGAAATGTACCACCCATGTCTCCCTTGGGTCTCCATCCATAGTGTTGTAATACCAGGAAAGCAGGCTTGAAAGGAGTTCAGTCTTACCAGGCCAGCCTTTTTTTCGTTTTGCAGAAGCTGAGGTGCTAGAGCATTGAAACGTATGTCAGCTACATAAAGTAGTAACTCAGGGCTGGAACATACTCGGTAGCTTTTGCCTTTGGTTGGGCCTCGGTACTAGCGTCATCCTGGAGATTTTTTGCTTCCGGGGATAAAGTTAAGTCCACTTCGATTCGAGTGGGTGGGGTGGCTGCACCTGCAATCAAGGAAGTGATGGTCTGTTGGAATGAAAGACCACGGACGCTGCTGTTGGAAATGTTTGGGTGTAATGACTGTGGTTCTTGTGATTGTAAAAGCGAGGCTGATAAGTTTGGTTGTGACGAAGATTGATTTTCACAAATGGCGGGAAGATCGTTTTTTGATAAAAACGCCGAGGTTGGCATAGCTAGATGACCAGGTGTTCCGCTGGTTAAGAGCTTGCCGGATGTTGGCAGAGCATGATGAGGTACATCCACATGCGGAAGTCAAACAATGATGGACCGTTGGCCGTCTGGTAACTGGTGTGGGTAATGGACCATGGTGTCCATCTAAAATGAAACGAAACGAAAGTGTGAAATTACTGAGATCAGCATGGATTAGGAGTTTTACCACATCAAAATCGTGAACCACATACCCAGGATTTCAAAGTGTGATCCCACACTGTAAGAGCTCTGTCCCAATCGGGTCCAACGGCTGTGGTGACGGCCTGAAGGAGAAGCTCGCTCTGGTTAAGGTAGACTACCGGCCACTGAGGGAAATACGCGGCAATCGGCTTGGAGGCAGCTGACTGTGATTGAGATTGGATCAGCCAGGCACGGGGTGAAATCTGAATGACCTAATACCTAACTCACATTGACCCATAACGAGATTGTAGCCATTTTGGCAGTGTCGATGAGTGTTTCTTTTTCGTGGTTTGCTGCTGCTGCTCTGTCAGCACGATTCTTCTGGAGCATGACCATGGATTCGATTGGCATCTGCTGTCCCAGTGTATTCGCGAACTGAGCCCACTGGTGAGGGTTGGCGGCGGAAGCTGGAGCTGGAGCAGATCGACGTGGCGCTGAACTGGTGGCAGTTTGAGATGTACTCGCTGAACTTCCTTGGATTTTGCTCAACTGGGTAAATTGTTGAGCAGTGATTCCCAGATGCCGGAGTGTTTGTTGAGTGATCGGCTGGTTTTTTGGTTGAGTTGGCGCCACTTTGGAGGTTCGAGAGTGTTTTGAACAAACCATGGTCCCGTATGCTGTGCAACACTGATCAAAGATACAAACATGTCATTGACAGTTAAACCAAAACAAATAAAGGCTGATCACCCACACCGAGACAGTATTGGTGGGGGTACTCCTTGTTTTCTGCCTTTTTGTGGTTCTGCGACACTTTGCCTTCATATATCCGTTTGCAGAGCAAGCCTGTTTTGGCCGGGGATGTGCGTCCATGAGAGTCCTTCTTGGTGTAAGGTTGAAAGCGGGTGTGTTTTTGTTGAAGCACGGGAGCGTCATCGAGGATCTGCCCGTTTGGTGAGACGCGTGGACCCCAGTCGCTTTTGACCGAGATAATCGGTCTTGGGGTGCCGAGGTTGATGAGAGCCAACTCGTGGTTGAGCTGGTCACACCGCCAGGTCTTCCAGTTGTGAGCGTTTTTGGCCGTGGGACACTGTGTGGAGACATCCAGAGTGAGTCGATGGGAAAAACGCAGGAGCAACTGGTACAACTCACCCCAATAAGCCAAGAGTTGTAATTGGCCGTGTGGTAAATCATCTGGGTGGAGCACACAGGACATAGGAGGCCGGTGGGTCCTCGGCGGGCAGGTTGGGGTAGTGTTGGAATGTTGGGGTGCGCCTTCTCGTAGTATTCGTGAATGAGCGTGGGGCACACCATGTTAGGTGGCAGGATGTGATACCGCGACTTGTGTCCAATGTGAAGGTGGACATATTCATTGTCTTTTTCTGAAGGGTGATGATTGAAAACCGGCGGGCGTGAAAATTTTTGATGAAACACGGAGGCGACAAAGTAAATGCTGAGCCGGTGACATCTCAACCGGTGTGACCTGTAGGTGTTTCTGACTTATAGTTTGGGGTTTTGGGTTTTATGGCATGTTAGCTACATATGCTTGTACATATGCTGATACCGGGGGTATGTATTCCCAAATTCTCAATTCTCACGTTCCCAGCCAGATTCCCCGGATTCTCCGCCGCTCCCCTACAAAGGGTAGTCACAAAAAAAGTTCTTTTTGAGCTCTATCGGGGCTTTCCAGCATGGGTTTACACATGCCTCATTTGGTTTTTAGCCCGCTCATTGTCCTCCTCTCATCCATTTGACCATTGCCAAACACCAGTTTTTAAGACACTGTTATGACCGGCCTCTGGGTCAACGTAAGAGGGCAGAGAGGGAGAGAGACTATTGGTGACCACTACGTGATATGATTATTGTAGCATGAGGAGAGAAGTCTGGATGATATGTGGTTTGGTACAAGTGCGGCTCAGACTCTCTACATGTCACGATTCTGTGACATCCCTGTGATCCTGAGTTAGGGATCATAACACTATCCCCCCCTTTACGCCCCGGCTCCCTCTTGGCGGCTGGGCGTCTCTCCCCGGGACCTGGCATTAAAAAACCCGGCGGGAAAAAGCGTCGGTCCCTCTCCCTTACCCCCGCATCCTCTTTGATCTTTGATGTTCTTCTGATGCTTTCGGAAACCTTAAATTGAACCCGTCGATCATCTCTTTTGCATTCATCAAGTTCTCAGCCGGCTCCCACAAATCCTCAGTTCTATCGAATCCTTTACAAGACACCAGGTACTTGTCCTTCATCCTTCGACGTCGTTTATCCAGTATTTCTGCGACTTCCCATTCGGTTTCGCCGTCGATCTCTATTGGTGGTGGTAACTCCTGGAATCTTTCCTCGATCAAGTCCGGTGAGTGTTTCTTTAAGACTGAGACATGAAATACGGGGTGTACTTTACTCATACTGATTGGCAATGCTAGTTGATAGGCTGACTTTGATATTTTCTTCACTATGCTGAAGGGTCCTAACCATCAATGGTCCAGTTTTGCACTTGGTCTTGTCGTGGATATGTTACGACTGTTCAACCATACTTCGTCACCTTCATTCCAATCTGGCGTTGGGCGAACGTGAGCATCATAGTTTCGTTTCATTGTATCTTGAGCCTGAATTAACGCTTCCTTGAGTTCATTCTGTATTTCGGTGATCTTTTGTAGGCGCTCTTCCACTGTCGGGATGCATCTGTCGGCCAATGGGATCCTCCCAAAAGTTAGGTCGTACCCCAAGTTGGCTTTAAAGGGTGATACCCCCGTGGACATGTGTGTGCTGTTGTTATATGCAAACTCAGCTAACAGTAAGTGCTCCTCCCAATCATCCTGCTGATAAGAAGTGAAATGACGTAGGTATTGTTCAACAGCTTTATTGACAATTTCGGACTGCCCATCTGTTTGTGGGTGGTAGGCCGTCAACGGGTGTAGGGCTATACCTAATTGTTTACTCAGGGAATCAGTGATTTTTGATACAAAAATACTCCCACGATCCGAAAGAATGGTCTTAGGTAATCCGTGCAATCTCCATATATGCTTTATCATTAGGGAGGCCAAGTCATCTGATGTCATTTTGGTTGTGCAAGGCACGAAGTGTCCCATCTTCGTAAGTTGGTCTACCACGGTGAGTATGCAGTTTTTTCCATTCGACCTTGGCAGATCGGTAATCAGATCATAACTAATGTCCGTCCAGGGTCTTGCCGGTATTGGTAATGGTTCCAATGATCTAAACGGTAATTTGTTCGATGACTTCACCCTCAGGCAGGAATCACAGCCGTCGACAAATTTGTTAATGTAAGCTTTCATCGATGGCCATCGGTACTGCCGTTGAACCAGATTTAGTGTCTTCATCCTTCCTGGGTGGCCTGCTAATGCGCTGCTGTGTCTACTTCTCAGTATCTCAAATTTACAAGTTTTATCATTTGGTACTTCGATTCGGCCGTCTTTGTATAGGATTTCGTTATGAACTTTGTACTCGTTTGGCGTCTTGATACTTTCTTTGGATGCCAGTGTTGATTTCATCAGCTCCTCAATCCTTGGGTCAAGTTTGGATTGCTCTCTGATGCGGTCAATTATTAGGTTGTCAGTCCAAATCGGTGAGTCTGTTGCCCGTTCAATTGCATCTATCTCCAGAGTTTCACTAAATGTCGGTTCTACTACATCTTGTTCAAACCAGCTTTCGACATCCTCATGGATCACATCTTCATCTTCGAACCAAGCCTCAATACAATCAAGTTCCGCATTGAATGTTTTTTCTGATAGGTTTGCTGGTTTCAATAGACTTCCGAAGGAGAGTTTGTCCTTCGCCAATGGTTCAAGGTCCGGTCTTCTCGACAAAGCGTCAGGTTTTGTTGACTCACTTCCAGGTCTAAAGCAAATGTGAAAATCGAAACAGCCAAGGGTTTCGGCCCATCTGGCTTGTCGTCTAGTTAGTTGTTTCGTCGTCATGAAGCTTTCGAGGTTTTTATGGTCCGTGTAGACCGTGACTTCGAGCCTATTTGGATTTCCCTCCAAATAGTGCCTCCATTCCTTAAAAGATGCCACTACCGCTAACAGTTCCTTATCAAATATTTCGTAATTTCTTTCAGCTTGCACCAGCGATTGAGACAGGAAGGCGACGGGATGAAGTACTCCCTCATCATCATTCTGAGACAAGATAGCGCCCAACGCATAATCGGAACAATCGCACTCCAAGATAAACGGCTCATATGGATTTGCGATTTTCAAAATTGGAGCCGTGGTGAATGAGGTCTTGAGGGTCTGGAAGGCTTTGTCTTGGGCTTCCCCCCATACAAAAGGCGTTTTATCACGAGTTAAGTCATGCAATGGTCGGGTAATCTTAGAGAAATCTTCAATGAATCTTTGGTAAAAGTTCGAGAATCCTAGAAACCGTTGGATGTGTGTTACATTTGTAGGGACAGGCCAATCGGTAACGGCTGAGACTTTCAACGGACCCATTCGGACTTTGTTTTTTGATATCAGCAATCCTAGGTAGTCAATCTCTTTCCTGGAAAATTTACATTTTTCAGGTTTGAGCCAGATGTTGTGCGATCGTAGTATCTCAAGGACTTCCTCAACCACCTTCTCATGGTCCACCCCCGCTCGTGTGTAGATCAGTAGATCGTCAAGGTAAGCAGCTAGTTCCTTCCCGATCTTTTCCCTAAGTATGTCAGAGATAAAGAATTGGAAATGTCCTAGGGCCCCCGTTGGTCCGAAGGGCATGACTAAAGGTTCAAACTGACCCCTTTTGCAAATGAACGCTAGTTTTTTCTCGTCACCTTCTTTAACGTGCAGGTTATTATAGCCGTTTCGCATATCCAGGCACGAATAGTCTTCCGCGTCCCTCAAGCTGTCGATTAGTTCCATTGTTAGGGGTAGTGGATATCGGTTTTTGACGGTAAGTGCGTTAAGTTTCCTATAATCGAAGCACGGTCTTAAGTTACCGTCTTTTTTTCCGGTAAACAGGACTGGGGCTGCCCATGGGGATGTTGTCCTCCGAATTGTGCCTTTACTCAACCCCTCGTCGATCATGGTGTCAAGAGCGACTTCTTCAGCAGGGGATAACGGTATAATTTTACTAGCTTGAGGTGTGGCGCCAGGGATTAGGTCGACACGGAAGTCATAGCGTTGGTGTGGTGGGAGTGTCATAGCGTTCGTCTTTTGGAACATATTGATGAAGCGGTGGTATCGGGTTGGTACGAGTTCCTCTACTGGCTTCTCCTCTTTGTCCTTCGTCGCATCAGCTGCTAACTTGGCTGAGACGTTCCAGGTCGCGCTCGCGGAGGCAATTTTCCCTATACGTGATCCCGGTACAACCAGCTTGTCAACTGCCTCGAGGGATGTAGTCTCAATGTTGTGGTACTCACATCGCGGGGGCTTTGTCTCATTCAAAGTGAGAGCCCCCTCGCCAAGTGTCCTAGTATTCCCCATCTGCATACGTACGGCATTCGGGGTGGTTTTCGGCACCGGCGACACTGCATGTGCAATCTGCAAGTCAGTGGCGATCGTGGCTTCTTCGGTTCTGGGTGTTGGCATCTCGTACGGTGGGATCTGTGGTCGAAAATGTACCTGGTCGTCATCTGTGACACTGAGGGTGGGTTCTAATGCTGTATTGAACTCACCTTGCGGGGGTTTAGCGTCAGCGTAGCTAACAACCCCCTCGTCAAGATCTCTAGCGTTCCCCATCCGAGCATCCAGGCTATCCGGGGTGGTTTTCGAGTCAGACGATGCCAATGCAGTGGCAGCAAGATGGTCCTGTGTCCCCAGTGGTTCGGTTTGTTTTGATAACTGTTGTCGAAAATGTACTTGGTCGTCATCTGTGGCAATTAAGGTATGTCTCATGGTTGTATCGAACTCACCTTGCGGGGGTTTAGCGCTAGTAAAACTAACAATCCCCTCGTCACTGTCCCTAGCTTTCCCCTTCCGAGCTATCGAGCGATCCGGGGTGGTTTTCGGGTTGGACGATGCCAGGTCGATGGCAGCAAGGTGTCGAGGTAAATTCTTCCATTTGTCAGTCTTGATGTCCTTTTCAGGTGGGTGATCTAATGCGGCGATCTGAGTAAATTCTGTCTTTGGTCGTAATGTTCCAGTCTTCCAATCTATTCGGTGACCATTCTCTCGCAGCCAAGGCATGCCAAGGATAGCGTCGTACGAATCCTTGATTTTCGTGACGAGGAATCGAGTTTTGGATTCGTCGTCGTCAATGTAAAGGGAGGTATCGTGAGCAACGGTACGAGGCGCACCATCGAAGCCGTATACATCACCGGCGGTCTTAAGGCTCGTCACAGGCAACCCACTACGCTCAACAAACTTGGTACCAAGTACCTCGTGTGTCGAGCCGCAGTCAATGAGGGCTCGAGCAGGGGTGGTTTTAGATTCAGGGGATGTGGCAAAATGAGACGTGGATAGGGATATAGAGGTGAACACGCGTGGGTCAGTACCCTGAATTGCATTGTCACTAACGGTATCTATATCTCCCAGTAAGTTATCCTTGCCTAAGCCCGGGGGTGGCACATCCGTCACTCCCGAGCGTCTCCATTTTTCGACCTATCGGCTGCTGATCCTCCTGATCCTCCTGCTCCTCCTCTCATCTCTACTTCCATTGCTGCAATTTTTGCCTCTAATTCTGCCACCTTTCCACCCCCCGTTCTCCTTCCTTTCCCCTTACACCACCTTGCTCGATGTCCACTTTTCCCACATGAAAAACATAGTCCCTCTTTCACACGTTTACCGTACTCGTCAGACGAAATGGCGAATCTAGCCGAAGAGATGTCCATGGCATCGGAGGCGACTGGTCTTGGAGCATTGTAAGTTACCGTCTCGCCTCGGAGTTCACCGTCAATCGCACAGGCTAATTTTGTGATGTCTTCTAAACGTTCAAAGTGCTCCCGAATCATTGCAACCCGGACATCCGTTTTCAGGCCTTGGCGGTAGTGACTGATCAGCGTAGGAAGTTCCCAACCAGAAGTAGGCGCAAGTTGATTGAATTGGATCGTATACTCGGCCGCTGACTTTGTTTGCTTCAAGGCACGAAGGGCCTTCTCAGCACATTGTTTCCTGTCGGAATCGAAGAACACAGCTGCAAAAGCTTCGGTAAACTCCTGATAAGTGGGAGGCTGGTCATCACCGGGGTTTAGCGTCCGTTGAAGGAAGGGCTGGGCCCATTGGATTGCATCGCCTCCGAGGTAAGACAAAGCAAACATCACCTTCGTCTTGTCGTCGGCGAATAAACTGGCATTGACTGCCACGTACAATCCCACTTGACTAGCATAGGCTTCAGCTGCGGCGCCTCGTGTCCCGGTAAATTGTTCAGGACGAGCGACTTGGATTTGGGCCTCTCCGCTGGGTGTTGGGGCAGGAGCAACAAGGGTGGGCGCTGGGGCAGGAGCGCTAGTAGGTTGTGCGGTCCGTCTGGCTTCAGATGCTGCGAACCGGGCTTCAGCAGCTTGTCGAAGGGCAGTCTCTTCAGTCAGACGAGTGTTGAGATCTGCTAGCTGGGCCGCTATGCGTGCGACATCGTCCGCCGTGGCCATTGGGGATGTAGGGCTAAAAGTATCCTGTCCGACGTCGTGCCAAGTATCGTCTTCCGTGGACGTGAGGTCTTCCGATGGTGGTTGAAAGGACGGCGTGGTGGGGATGTGATGTGAGATATGTGATGTGAAAGGTTTGATTGTGGAATACTTCTTCTTCTGAGGTTAAACTAAGCTTGACTTCTTGCTACTACAACAATTTTTTCTTCTTCTTCTTTTCTGTTTAAAAAAAATTTTAATCTTCTTCTTCTTTAGTGATCTATCTTGTAATAATTTCTTTCCCGGTCTGTTGTATGAAAAGATGCTACAATGTGTTATGACCGGCCTCTGGGTCAACGTGAGAGGGCAGAGAGGGAGAGAGACTATTGGTGACCACTACGTGATATGATTATTGTAGCATGAGGAGAGAAGTCTGGATGGTATGTGGTTTGGTACAAGTGCGGCTCAGACTCTCTACATGTCACGATTCTGTGACATCCCTGTGATCCTGAGTTAGGGATCATAACAGACACATTGGCTACTTGAAACTAGCTCATCAATGCTGAGGAACAGCTAGTGGCTCGCCAAAGCACCCCTTGAGTGTTTTCCTGATTGATTCTTGCTTTGAATCAAGTCGTCTTGAGATTGTAGATGTTATTTGATAGTTAACTGGAATTATGGGTTATGATAGGAAATCAGGGCCCCAAGAGAGCTCAAAAAGACCTTTTTTTGTGGCTACCCTTTGTAGGGGCATTCCGGGGTCCTGTATATACCCCAAAAGATTGAGTGGGTCAAGGTCCGATTGCAATCCATTTGAATAATTGACTTAGAAATGATTCAAAGTTCATTTCCAGATGTCCAAGTCTAGAGTGGAATTGATGCCTTGTGATGAGAAGCTCAAAGACAGGATAGGTGAAATCCTTTCAATCATACTATTTAGGATTTGGTGATAATGGAAGTAGCATTGGGCAACCCGTAGAATTAGCAATGAGGCACTATTGAGAGGAGCTTGGAGAGATGACTGATTTCAATTTTCCGCTTGGGGAGCACTTGCCACATGGACAGATTCCCAAAGGTGTTTTTTAGATCCCTTGTACAGTCTCCTTATGACTCCATTCTTCTGGTCAGATAAAATGGACTCAAGATTTACATTTTTCATACACAGAATAAACCATTTCATTCTATGTTGGACATTGAGACAAAGTAACAAAGTTTTTTACTACCTTAGAGAAGATTAAACTTCAAGGGTTACCCCTATGCTGGGACTTAGTTAAGTCAGAAATTATACCATCATTGTACTTGTTGTGTTGCTTCTTTCCCATCTACATATCTTTTTGTAAATATCTTAACAATCTCACTAATACAAATGACCCATCTTCATGACTCTTTGTGGGAATCTTTGTACAGATGTTCAAGAACATTGTAGATAGATTATGGTAGTAATCAAAGACAGCCTTTGTGCTTGTGTTGTGTTTCTTTGTGATTTTGAGCCATGTAGCAGAAATAGTTAAGCTATCAATTTTCAATACCTGTAAGACTTGAAGGAAGTTACTTTATCTGGGCTAGGGTATTTTTCAGAGGTACAATAAGTCCTGGCTAGATTTTCCAATACAGCCAATAAAGCTACCTTATACACATTACATGTCTTGTATTGTAGTTATGCATAGCTGTCTCACCATCCATCACAATTTGACTTGGCCTGATAGTCCTGGAGAAGCTCAAGGTGGTGAGAGGAAAGGCTTTTTGGGTAGATACAATACTGACAATACAACAACCCAGTCAACAATAAAAAAAGAGGAACTCAAAGCTCCCTTGAAAAATGAGAAGTAGGAAAACATGCACAGGCTACTCACAGGATTAGGCTGTTATGTCAAGGAGAGACAAAAACAACAAAGCCCACGGACTTTTGAGGAGATACCTGGGTAAACAACTCTGGTGTGAAACAGTATTGGTAATCATCAACCTTCAACATATCCCAGCACAAGCTACTTCAAAAGAAAGAAATGTCGCAATCAAAGGCAGGAAGAATGAACCATCCTCATCAGCAAGTGCCATCCCAGATATTTATCTGAAGAGCCCCACCAAAGTCCTTGGGGTGTTCACAAAATATGCAGGGTGTGGATAACTTGGATGTAGACACAGTCCAGAAGGACTATCTTCAAGGAACCTGGGCAGACTTACACCAGGCAATACCGGAACAGCTCCACTCAAAGGCGTGGGAGCGGAGCGCTGTTTTTGGCGGTCCGCGCACTGCACCTTAGAGCGGAGCCTCCATGCCACTCCCGGGGCCCGGGAATTCCTGGAGCGGGGCAATCGCTCCACTCCCCGCCCCGGGTGCGCGCTCCCCGCTCTATAGAGCGCAGCAGAAGCCCTGTACCCAGGGGCAAGGGTACAGGCTTGTACAGGTGGCTCGTCACTCTTGATCACGATCCATTCCACCAACCATCTCTCTTCAAACACCAACAGTACACCAGTTCGTGGCGCTTCACCCAATTAGGATACATGGACCACCCCTGGCAAGTATCTCGACCGTGGCTGGCCTGTGGTTATCATTCTTTTTGGACTTCTTGGTTGAAAATAATGATTCGGTGAGTCGCTTGAATCTGATAAGAGTTCAATAACAACACACTTATCTGATCTTCCTTTGCTTGTACCCCTTTTCTTTCTATTCTTTTCCAATCTCTATCATCAACATCAATGGCACCCTCCAAAAAAACTCCCAACAGTTCAACCCAGATCACGCTCCAGGTTCCCAGTCAGGTTTCATCGAGACAACTCCGTCCACCCAGCCCTGACCGACAAAAGGAAGGTTTTATCGTTCCTCCAAAAGACTCACGTGCATCTCTTTCTGTTGATGAAGATGAGGAGGGATCACCTGAAGGCCCCCTTTCTAATCGATTGGCCTCACCTCGACCCCCGGCTTCATCAAACAACAAGAAAAAAGACGCTCCAGCACAAGTTCAACCCAACGCAAAACCTACCTCACAACAAAAAGTGAGTCTTTTTATTCTAATCAATATGTTAATCAATATTGATTGACTAACTTTTATGTTTTGGACTGTTATTCTAGTCACGTTCTTCAACCAGCAAATGAACCAGATCACCGTCTGGTAGTGTAGGAACAGCCTCACCTCAAACATCTAAGAGATCCAAATCGGACAAAACTGACGTAAGTCAAGGCTCTCAACTCACATGCTTTTTTGAATATCTCATTTCACTATTGCTTTTACAATTTTATTTAGGCCTTTGAGGTCCCAGACAAGTTGGATCTCGATCAGGATTCGGATGTAGAGTTTGTCAGTCAGATGGAACCTGGATACAACACGGTTCGATCAGCCCGTGTTCAGGACCTGCTTACTTACTTTCATCGGCCTAAAGTAAGTACATCTCTTTTCTGTTTTTGTCAACAATATCGCATTCAGTCTGTCATGCACGTAGCTGACTCAAGATGCATTTCATTAGGGTCCACTGTACAAGTGCAAATGGTGTCCTAAGTCGTACAGTGCCGGGGACAAATCATTCTGGGGTCTTTGGCGCCATCGCGATGGAGGCGAAGGTCGACCTCAATGCCCGAACCGTCACAAAGTGATTGCTGCCGGTGTCCAGCTTCCCCCTTCATACACAGAACGAATGCAAGCTGAGAAGAAGCCAGAGAAGCAAGGAAAGTCAAAATTAGATTCATATCTTTCTGGACCCAAGTTTTCACCCGATCTCCTCAACATGATCCTAGTCATGTGGGTAGTTCGGCATGCTCTACCTTGGATCAGATTCGAAGACCCGCTCCTACGAGCAGCATTCAGTAGCGTAAATCGAGGTGCTGTGGTCCGGTCAAAAACGTGGGCAACACAGCAATCGGTGCATTTGTTTGCTGGATTGCACAACAAGGTGATTGAAACACTTCAAGTAAGTGTTGTCCGCTTAACATTTTCACTTACATTCAATTTGTTATGTTTCTAAAACTCTAAATTGTTTCATTTGGCACGTCAATAGCAAAACGAAGGCAAGTTTTGCCTTATCCACGACGTCTGGACCACTAAAGGCAACCGATTTGCCTTTGTGGGCGCATCAGCAAACTACATTGACAACACTTGGCTACCTGAAGGAGGCTCAATCCACGTTGCTTTAGGTGACATAATTGATAGGTGAATGAATAAAGGTGCCAACCCCAGCGCTGATAGAGTGGGAACTCCTTGAAGGTGGGCGTGAGAAAGGGTGGAAACCTCCTTTTCTCACCTACTTAGGTTTGAGGGCGCTCCCACCCCTTTTTTCAAAAAAAAACCCGCTCCCAGGCGCTGCTCAGGGCGCCAAAATCGCGCCGCGCCCACCACCTGAGATGGCTGACGAGATGCAATCGATGTTCCTGAAAGCTGAAGATCCGATCTATTGGAATGCTTCCGGCCATCACATGCGATGTTATGCGCACAAATTAAACTTGACAGTTGGCCATGGCTTGAAAGCTCTAGGTCAGAAGGTAGGAAAATCAAAACCAACAACTCCCAATAATGTACTTCTCCCAATTCCGGCTCTTGAGGTAAATGATGGCAATGGCGACGTTCAAGTAGATGATCCTGACTCAGAAGAAGATGAAGCTGATCTTCCAGAGAAGCCTGATGGAGTTGATGACAAGGATGATGTTTCTGATGAAGCCAGTAAGGATGTGCCCGAGGATGTTGTTGCGTTGGCCCTTGTCAAGGTAAGTAGCCATTTTAATCTTTTTGTATGTTCCTGTCTAAAGGTCAGCGCTAATACCTTTTACATTTTCATGTAGGTCGATACAATCTCTGGCCAAATTGCTAGTAGTGCGGCTCGCCGCAATGATTTCAAGACGCGTGCAACCCGAATGGGTTACCAGGGTCGCATGCTTAAAAGACCTTGTAAGACTCGGTGGAACAGCCATTACGAGAGTAGGCAGATAGCTTTGGAGGCTCAAGAGGTAAGTCTTCATCCTTTTTTCTATTCATTCAATCTATCTTTATTTTTCAATTCATTTCTTAAATTATGCTGATATATATTTATCATTTCAGATCATCAACTCGATGATTGCCGCCAATCGGAAGGCTTGTTTTTTCAAAGGTGTTACGATATCACCTGAAGAATGGCATGCTGTTGAAATGGTAAACAAGGTCCTGAAGGTCAGTCTGCCTTTCATTACCTTAATATGTATTGAAAGTGATATACTAACAATTTCACTTGCTAGACCTTTGTCGATGCAACATCTTGTGTTGAGGGCAATGGCCCTACTGGCTGTATATTGCTACAAGAGTATCGACGTGTAATATCGGAGCTCAAGTCCCATCAAGACGAATCATCCACCTTTCCCAGTCTCAACAACTCTATCAACATCATGATTGAGTGGCTTACCAAGTATCAAGAAGAGGCGGCAAACACTGAAGCCATTGTCTTGGCAACAATTCTCAATCCTCGCTTCCGTGGGAAATTTTTCACCATTCATTACCCCAATTATGAAGCCTCGGCCCTTTCAGCTATTGAAAATGCTTACTCCACCGAGGTAGAAGCATCACAGGTACGCATAGGAAGCCCTCCACCTGACACCACCAACTGTGATAATGCCGAGGTAGATGAATTCAATATCTTTGGAGTGGCGAACGGAGGCACTGAGACTTCGCATAAGTCTGAGCTGGAAGAATACATGTCTGGACGCTTCCCAATCAAAAAGGAGCAGACACCGCTTGGTTGGTGGAAGGTGAGCCCGAGTATTTTTATTGTTGATCTTAGCCAAGCTAACATTCATTTGTTTATGTTTTATTTGTATTGTCATTCTTAATTCACAGGATCATGCACACCATTTCCCAACCCTTGCTAAACTTGCACGCGATTATTTAGCCATCTCAGCCACTTCATGCGCATGTGAGCGGACCTTCTCAGCGGCCGCCGATGTTTGCACACCTTCAAGGGGCAGTATGCTCCCAAAGACAATGGAGCGTCTGGTGGGGTCTCAAGCGTGGATGAAAGAGGGAATTGTGCCGGATGGGATTTTTGAGGAGGCGTCACAGGCAGTTGAATCCTATATAGCAGGTCTGAAAAATAAAAAAAAAGGATAGGTTCTCATCAAATTAATTACTAAATTAAAAGAAAGGTACTAGTATCACAATTTAAAAGGAAAGGATTCAGTTTATCTATTCAAAGTCTCTATGCTAGTGATAGTTATATCATCTATTATACAAATATGTTACTCAATTTCTTATGCTTGAAAAAAAAATTATGTTCAGTCTTTTTCTCACTGATCCAGCGCTCGAAGGCGCGGTGCGGAGCGCTAGCGGAGCGGTTTTACCGCTCCGCTCCACCGTGAGCCCCAAAAAAACAAAAAAGCGGAGCCGGCGCGGAGCGCCTGTGCGCAGCCACTCCGCTCCGCACCCAAAACTGGTCAAAATCCAGAGTGGTGTGGAGCGGTTCCAGTATTGCACCAGGTGTCAGTTGATCATGTTGGCAATTGTCACGTGTTGGCTGGACACAGACCTTGTGGTACAAGGCTTTTCATCGGCAGTCCCTGTGGTGGTAGAATAAACTATCCTTCAGATATCTGACAAAATGTGGTTTTTCCCACGCTCACATCCCCCCAAACCGGCCGGTTTATCCTCATTTGGTGCAAATTTTGGATTTCTGATCAGAATTTTAGACAACTCAACTGGAGGTGTTCTACACATGACAGAAAACTTTGACTGCAATTGAAAGCCTCATTAGATGATCAAGTTTTATCAAAGATCAAATGCTGTGCACTCTGCAACTTCCTGACAAAGAGTATTTTTGACGAAAAAATAGTGCATTGGCAGCTTTTATAGCTATGAGATACGTGATCACATGAATGTCAGCTAGTGTAAAACGGGCTGCAACGGCTACTGACTAGATGTATCTTGAGAGGGATTTCAAGACTTCAAGTTTTTTCGAATATGATGGTTGGGAGGTCAGAACAAAGCTTGTCATCTTTCACCGCTTGTTGATTCACTGAGGATCATGAACATTCCCGAACTCCAAGCCCCGACGTGATGAGACTGGAAACCGATTTTGAAAAACATACGAACACCATAGGTTCATTTTGTTCTTGTCGCCAAGTAAAAACCCTGACTCGGCCTTCGCCGGTCTATCGAAACACCTAAGGAAGTTGATCGAGTGAAATGATAAAACTTCCTAAAGATTGTCAACCAGATGAACTGACTCATTTGATTCTTCAGCTGGATAAATTTTTGAAAAAAAGATATAGAAGAAAAATGCGTTGGATTTGTATACATAAACAGGCCTCTTTCATCGTTCCTCATGCACATACAACATCCGTTCTCTCCAGAAAAATCAACCCACATATATTATCATCATTCCATTTTAGTTTACCTGTTATTATCATCTGATCTCCCTTCTCATATATTTGTTTTTTATCAACGATCAATTTTTATAAAACCTCAACCTTCAAGGAAACAATTATCAAATTTTCTCAATCAACATGACTACTACAAACAACAACTCTGTTCCCAAAGTTTCAAAAGTAGACGTCTTGATCATTGGAGCTGTTAGTACATCTTGAAGAAATTCTTTTCTTTCATCCAACTGATCAGATCCTCATGTCCTTATTTGTAGGGCCCAGCAGGACTGATGGCGGCTACCGGTTTGACTAAGTATGGCATCAATAACATCAGAATTATTGATAAACGATCTACCAAGGTAAATTTGAATGCTTCAAATCAACACAACCAAAATAGTACATTGATCATTTTTTGGTTGTTCCTCTTACAGATCTACACAGGCCAAGCGGATGGATTAAATCCAAGAACCTTAGAGGTGCTTATCTTATGATTATCTAAATTTATCGAGCGAAGAAATTAATCAATGTTGATATAATCCTTCTCCCGCTAGATTTTCCAAGCGTTAGGGATCGGTTCTGAGATTGCACATGAAATGAACACATTTGGTGAAGTCTGTCATTGGGAACCAAATGCTAGTGGTGAAATCAAAAGAACCGCGAGAAGCTCAGTTGTAAGTTTGAAGAGAAATTGGAAATTCTATAGAATACCACCGAAATATTGATGTTTGGTTTTCTTTTCAAAGAGTCCACCCGGCATCTCAAAATTCCAATCATCTTGTTTACATCAAGGTAGAATTGAAGAACATTTAATGAATAATATCGCAAGATGGTCAATGTCAGCAAGACCAACCAATGATGGCTCAAACCAATCACCAACTTCAAAGAAAGTCATTGTAGAAAGAGCAGTTTGTCCAGATTCGATCCACTTACCGCCAATTACATCTTCGCCATTATCAGATAAAGATGAAGATCAAATCACATTAACATTACGACACTTGTCAGAATCTGAAGCTAAACCTGCACAATTCTTACCATCCACAAAAGATGGTCTCTTTAGATCCAATGTATTCGATAGCGAAGCCTCAGACTTAGATTCCAATCCCAATGGCTTACCCGCTGAAGGAAGCTTAGAGACTGTTCAATGTAAATTTGTTATCGGTACTGATGGAGCTAGATCTTGGACTAGAAGCGCTTTGGGATACAAATTAGTCGGTGATAGTTTAAATTACTTTTGGGGTGTTCTAGATGGAGTACCTGCTACAGATTTGTAAGTGAAATTTTCCACACATCAACATCAATAGAAGCGTTGATCAAAATTCTCCCTCTTTTCGAAATAGTCCTGATATCAGAGGGGTATCTCTCATACATTCTGCTGAGAATGGCTCATTGATGATCATCCCACGCGAGAGAAATTTGGTCAGACTTTACATCCAATTACCTCAACCTATTCCAGGTCAAAGACCAAATCGAGATGATATCACCCCAGAAAAATTGTTACAAGTGACCAATTCGATCATAGCTCCGTATACTCTCCGTATGCCTAACGTTGATTGGGTATGTCTCTTCTTTCAAATCACTTTATCACAATACACAATCTGATTGATTTTCTCCTTAAAATTGATTTTGTCAGTATACCTGTTATGAGATCGGTCAACGGCTTGCCGATTCTTGGCATTGGAACAACAGGGTCTTCATCGCGGGCGATGCTTGTCATACCCATTCACCCAAAGCAGGTCAAGGCATGAAGTAAGCCACAATCTCAGAATTCTGTCTTCACCTTTCAAGAAGCCGTTGTTCTGTTGGATCTTTAACTGATGGATCCCCGTTTCTTTTTTCCTTATAGTACCTCTATGGCCGACACGTTCAATTTAGCTTGGAAGTTAGCTCATGTTTTACAAAAGAAAGCTGACCTTAAGATCTTAGAAACTTATGGAGTTGAAAGATCAAAACTTGCACAAGAATTGATCACATTTGATCAAAAAGTAAGTTCAAAACCTAACGTTCTTGCTTCAGGCCAACAAAAACCTAACGACCATTTTTTGTCTTTGGATCAGTTGTCGAGTCTATTCTCAGGAAAACCAGCTAAAGACAATGAAGATTCGAATGGGATTTCATTAAAAGAATTTCATCAAACCATTGAAAAATCGAAACATTTTATCAGTGGTACAAGTGTCAATTACGATTCAAATATACTGATCTTTAAAGGAGATGACATAAATTCTATCATCAAATCAAAACCAGAGTTAGCAAAACATACACCGATTGGAACCAGACTTTTATCAAACAGAGTAGTTTGCTTATCAGACGCCAACGTTTCTGAAACATTGGATTTAATTCCTGCAGATGGTAAATGGAAGGTCTTGATCTTTCCAGGTGATATCCAAGCAAATGAAGATTGCAAAATCAAATTAGATCAATTATCTGATTTCTTAGCTAATGATAAAACGAGCCCAATCCAACGATTTACTCCTGTTGGACAAGACACTGATTCGGTTATAGATTGTATTACTATTGTATCTTCATCCAGAACTGCATTAGAATTAACTCAATTCCATCAAATCTTAAGACCTCTTCAAGGTCCACATCGATTTGGTTCTTACAAGAAAATGTAAGCAATCTCTCCCTTGATGCCAATTGATTTTATAGAACCTAATCGCCTTTGTACTCTGATTCATTTAGATTTACAGATGAAGAAAGTTATCATGAAGGTCATGGTCATGCTTATGAGAAATATGGTATCAATCCAAATGTAGGTTGTATCATTGTTGCTAGACCGGACCAACATGTTTCATTAATCTTAGATTTAAATGATCATCTCGCATTGAGTAAGTTCCTTCTAATCATCATAAACTCATTTCCTTTGACTACTTCACTCATTATTCTTTTTCATTCCTTAGGTTCATTTTTTGAGCAATTTATGATCTCACCTCATTTTACTCCAAGTTCCTAATTCCTTTCAGTCCCAATTTCACAACTTGTACAAAGGTTTTTTTCCTTCACCGTTTATCTATTTTGTTTTAACTAGCTCAAGTTTCATTCTTCTAGAAGTTCTTTTTGTTTGTCAATACGGAGCATTGTACTTTTTGAAACTACTTTATGACAATTATACATTGCACAATTTCTGACCTCACAGCTCAACTTAACCGAGTTACTCTATGTTTTGCTTTGAAGACAATTGTTTTCTTGGTTGATAATGAAAATGACGTCTTGATGAAACAATTCCTTTCCAGAGTCATTTTTTTCCTACTGCACATCACCATTCAAAACCTAAATCATTTCAGTATAATTTGACTTTAGCTTCTTTTGAAGCTTTTTTGATATCCATTTTTTTCATTTGACATTAGAAAAAAATCAATCCTTCGCGCGTAAAAAGGCTTCACAAATCTCAATTGCTATGAGATACCTAAAACAACCTCTTTAGGTTCTGAAAAGCGACAAATCTCCTTTGTCGAGATACCTGAATTCCCGTGACAGTTTCTAGAAGTGAGTCTCAATCACTTCTCGTCACAATACCTGAAACACTAACCTGAATTCCCGTGACAGTTTCTAGAAGTGAGTCTCAATCACTTCTCGTCACAATACCTGAAACACTAACCTATAAGGTTTGTTCAGGTCACAATATAAAATAAGGAAAAGGGTCGACGCGATGAGTTCAGTAAGATTCTTTTCCTTTCCGTAAGAAGACGGATCAATTTCACCTGAATTCCCGTGACAGTTTCTAGAAGTGAGTCTCAATCACTTCTCGTCACAATACCTGAAACACTAACCTATATAGAACAAAAGATAGAAATAGACAAGTACAAAAAGGACACTACTTGTTAGATGAAGAGAATAGAAAGAATAGACCAGTTGACTATGTATCTGACCTATAAGGTTTGTTCAGGTCACAATATAAAATAAGGAAAAGGGTCGACGCGATGAGTTCAGTAAGATCTAGCGTCGACAATGATTCAGATGAAAAAGAAAAAGATAACATCACAGTATGATAATTAGTAACAGTCATATTGAAGATCAAACTAATGGAGAGTAGAGACTATTGATGATAATGTAGTGAAGGGGTTGAACTTACTCTTTTCCTTTCCGTAAGAAGACGGATAAAGGAAAAGAGTATTAGCGCGAAAAGGGGGAGGCGCAATTTAAATAGGGATCATTTAAGTTTGAGTCTGACATCTTAAGTTTGAATAAAACTACTGTATTTTAGTATGTAAAGTGATTTGATACTTAGAGTCTTATTCACCTTTCACCACGGCTGAAACCTAGGTACGAGAGACTGAGGTGTCTCTCAACACACCCCCTGTTTCAGCTGTCCGTGTATGACTTCTAAACCAATTTGATGACGCAATTCCTTGAATGGTCCGGGGTGAAGTGGTTTTGTTAATGTATCAGCAAACATGTTCTTTGTACTAATATGCCTAAGCTTGATTAAATTCTTCTCCACTTGTTCTCTTATCCAATGGTACTGCACTTCTATGTGCTTTGTTCTTGCGTGAAAAATAGCTTTCTTGGTCAAGGATACTGCACCTGTACTATCGCTGCATAGAACCGTGGCTTCAGATTGAGGTAGTGAGATGTTTGACAATAATCCTCTAAGCCATACTACTTCTTGACCAGCCTCTGTTGTAGCTTTGTATTCGGCCTCGGTTGATGATAGAGAAACGGTGGGCTGTAAACGACTTTTCCAACTTACAGCAGCTCCGTTAAGTTTGAATAGATAACCGGTAGTTGATCGTCGTGTGTTTGGATCACCAGCCCAATCTGAATCAGTGTGGCATTCAGGATAGCACCAGCTCTGATTCCCTTCGATAACATTGTCTTGAGGTGAATAATGTAGTCCTAAGCATTGAGTACCTTTCAAATATCGAAGTACGTGTAATCCCATCTGCCAGGCTATAGTTGAAGGTCGTGAAAGATGTTGAGACAGAGCACCTACTGCATAAGCAATATCCGGCCTTGTACCCTGAGCAATGTACATTAGGCTACCCACCAAGCTGTTATACGGAAGGTTAGATTGTTTGAATTCGATAACGTCAGAGTCGGTGGCTTTCATGATCTTTGTGCCGCCTGGAAAAGGAGTCGAAGCTGGTTTGCTATCTTCAGCATGAAATCTTTCCAGTACCGTCTGGATGAAAGCTGATTGACTTAAAGCATAACCCCCATTGTCTGTGGAGTAGATCTCAATACCAACAACGCAATGTGCCGGACCCAAGTCCTCCATCTTCCACTTCATCTTCAGCAGGGATTTGATTTCATCTATTTTATCTCCGGTGATTGCCATATCATCGACGTGGAGGTAGAGTAAAGTTTCCAAACCTTCTTCATCTTTACCATACCAAAGACAAGCATCATGGGGGTTTTGAATTAGACCAATACTTAATAATTTATCTTTAACTTCGTCACTCCAGCATCTAGCGGACTGCTTGAGGCCATACAACGCTTTCTTCAGTCTAGCTACCTTCCCGTTTGCTCGCTCAGAGTCGTATCCTTCAGGTAACTCCAGATAAATTTCCTCCTTGAGATCACTATTGAGAAATGCGGCTATAGCATCCATTTGCTCAATAGACCAATTCTTAGCTGCTGCAACTGCTACAAGGATACGAAATGAAGCTAGACGGCCAGTGGGTGCGAAAGTATCATTGAAATCTATGCCTTCCGTTTGAGTATAACCTTTTGCTACATATCTTGCCTTATGTTTAGATATTGTACCATCGGGATGAACTTTATATTTGAAATGCCAACGCCCACCTACTACAGGTGCATTCTTTGGTCGGTCCACAATTTCCCACACTCCCATGTTCATAATGTTCTGCATCTCCTTGTCACACGCAGCTTTCCATTTGTCAGCATCGGGCATCTTCATAGCCATTTTATAACTCTTTGGTTCAGCCCTAGCCTTCATAGCTTCTCGACACATGTACACTTTTGATAAGTGAGAGGATTGTGAGATTTTTGGTACAAAACTTCTCATAGGTGGAGCTTCAGCCCAGTCTGATTCTCCTGGAGCGTAACGCTGGACAGGACGACGATCGCGAGTTGATCGTCTAGGCTCATCTTGCACGGATGGTTGAATAGTTGTTGTCTGGTCTTTGGTATTAGAGATTGGATCTTCTTCAACGGGAGGTTCATCCTCATGATTAATCGGAGGGGTTTCTAAGATAGTCTTAGGAGTGAGACTCTCCATCAACATATCATCTTCGTCATCCGTTAAATCAGGACGAGTCATAGTGTTCTCGTTTGGTTCATTTTCTGGCTCGTTCCTTTCTGTGGGTTCAAGCGGCAGATCTTCGATAAACAACCAATCAGGGTTGTCTTCGGCATCCTTAAGAAAAGGGAAAACAAGGGGTTGAAAAGTCACGTCGTGACTGGTATGGATTTGATTTGATTCTTGGTCCAAGATAATGAAATTGTGATTATCCTCCGCCACTCCAATCAGGATACCTGGACGAGAGACAGCCTCAAACTTTCCTCCTCGAATTTCTTTTCGAATGTGGCGGTAAGCAAGGCACCCGAAAGGAAGAAAGCGTTTCAAACTCGGTTGTCTTCCTTTCCAGAGGGCGTAGGGAGTAGTTTTAAGATTCAGTGAAGTTGTGATAGTTCGATTCTGTAACATGACAGAATATGAGACCGCGTGATACCAGTATTTAATTGGTATGCATGACTGTATCATCATGCAACGAGCTTTTGTGTTGATTGTTCTATTTGAACGCTCAGCCACGCCGTTCTCTTCCGGAGTGTGAGGAGACGTAACACGAGTGATGATACCCAAGTCTTCCAGGTATGGAGTAAGGAGCCCGTTGATGAACTCGCCTCCTCCATCAAATGAGAACATCTTAAGTTTCTCACCCGTCTGTCTCTCGGCAAAACTGATGTATCGTTTGAAGACTTCAAAGACGGTCTCGGCACTTTTGTCTGGTAGGCCAAAAGAGACTCGGTAACTACTATAATCGTCTGTGAACAATATATAGTATTCCTCTTGGTTGACAGAAGAAGTTCTAATTATTCCACTCAAATCCACGTGCACATTTTCTAGGAATTTGATAGCTCTAGGCCTAGTGGATGAAAATGGTAGGCGATGATTTTTCGCTAAAGGACATACTGGACATCTTGTTATTATTTCAAAATCATTTGTAGTGACAGTTTTAGGAAGTACATCATCAAGATAACCAAGGCTCCACATTCTTTTTAGGTACTTTTCACTTGGGTGGCCTAATGAATAGTGTAGTTTCAAAATTGTGAGTTGATTCGACTTTGATATTGATGATAGATGTGAACGATGACTGACCGGTGATCTTATGGCCACGTACATCATACTGCCTTCTCCGATAAATTGTCCTATGAATAGCTCCTTCTTCCCATGATCGATTCGAAAATGAGGATCTTCTAGCACAGTCGTAACAGCACCAGCTCTCAGCAAACGACCTCCAGCGATGAGGTTTCGGGATAAATCGGGTACATATAAACAATCCTTCAGCTTGATGATTTCTCCTTTAGAATTTAATAAGTTTACATTCCCAATTGAGTGGATATCGAGAGTAGCACCTCCTCCGGCGAGATTCAATTTAGCACCGGGGTCATGATTTTCCATTAATGTAGCGGATTCGAATAAGCTCGCATCATGAAACATGTGATGCGAAGCTCCGGTATCGATCAGAGCGACTGAACCACATTTATCTCCAGCACAGGTTACTTGAGGATCGGCCGAGCATGAAAACTTTCCATCAATCTCTACTCGGTAACTAACTTCTCTTTCTTCAAGTTTGAGATTTTCAAAAGCCATATCGAGTTCTTCTGAATTTGGGAAATCAGAAAGATTAGAATGATGATTTAATCCTCTGGCTAGATGAGCACCTCGGCCACCGCGACCTCTACCACAAAAACCACCACGACCTCCACCACGGCCACCACGTGGATACTTGATCCATTCTCCAGATTCTTGTTTGGATCGTTTCCATGACTCCATTTTGCTGGCATTGTTAGGGTGATGGTAACATTCCAACTGATCGTGAGGTTTTGTTGGATGGTCCTGACCTAGGCATTTAGTCTTACTGCAAGTTTGCCATCTTCCAGTCCGGCGGCTTTGACTGGCTTCGGAAGATTCTGCGATACGACTAGACTGTTGCCGATTGGAGGAAAACATTTTTCGAGTTTGGTAGGTTTTCTTCAATTCGGTTTCGAGGTTTCGGAATTTGACATGACCTGCGTCTAATAAATCACAGCCTTTTTCAGCCCAGCTTTGGTTGAGTGATCGGACAAATTGGCGAGCCTGTTCTTCTTCGGACATTTCACCGTTTGAACCTAGGTAAGCGTCAACTTTGGCTCTGAAGATATCGATATATTCTAATAAGTCTTTTGAGGAGGTTTGAGACAAATCAGTGATTTCGCTTCGTAACATGAGTTTGACCGACTCTGAATTACTGATATGATATTCGCGGATTGTCTTCCACAGTAAAGAAGGCGACGGTATCGTAATTTTAATACCGTTCTCAAATTTTGATATCATTGATATAAATCGAGTGGACTGAATAAGATCAATACTAGATAGTAGCCAGTAAAACAAGGCTTTCTTGGTGGCTGATAAGACTTCGGGGTCCATACCCGTACCTCCAGCATCTTCTGAGTCAAGATAATGGTCATAGGACGTGGCCATTAATCCAAAACGAATCGCGTCGGACCAGGCAACATAGTTGGATGTTGATAACTTGATGTTGATGGTAATCTTATGTAAGATTGAATTCATTTTGATTGACTGACGTTGAGCGGGCGTATCGGTGTCAATTGGTGCAGTGGCAGCCATATTAGCGGATGGGACAGTAGTATGCGCTGAATGAGCTGATTCGGATGAATTTGAATTCTCTGATTGATCTTCTGTCTGAGATCCGGCGTAAGTCTCGTCGGTATCCTCTGAGTATGGAGCTGGGGTGGATGCAGGTGTTGGTAACTGGGAATCGTCAAGTGCTTCTTCTCTTCCTGACATGGATTTGCGTTTCGAATGAAATAACTAAGAGCTGAACCAAGCTCTCGCTACCATGAAAAGCGACAAATCTCCTTTGTCGAGATACCTGAATTCCCGTGACAGTTTCTAGAAGTGAGTCTCAATCACTTCTCGTCACAATACCTGAAACACTAACCTGAATTCCCGTGACAGTTTCTAGAAGTGAGTCTCAATCACTTCTCGTCACAATACCTGAAACACTAACCTATAAGGTTTGTTCAGGTCACAATATAAAATAAGGAAAAGGGTCGACGCGATGAGTTCAGTAAGATTCTTTTCCTTTCCGTAAGAAGACGGATCAATTTCACCTGAATTCCCGTGACAGTTTCTAGAAGTGAGTCTCAATCACTTCTCGTCACAATACCTGAAACACTAACCTATATAGAACAAAAGATAGAAATAGACAAGTACAAAAAGGACACTACTTGTTAGATGAAGAGAATAGAAAGAATAGACCAGTTGACTATGTATCTGACCTATAAGGTTTGTTCAGGTCACAATATAAAATAAGGAAAAGGGTCGACGCGATGAGTTCAGTAAGATCTAGCGTCGACAATGATTCAGATGAAAAAGAAAAAGATAACATCACAGTATGATAATTAGTAACAGTCATATTGAAGATCAAACTAATGGAGAGTAGAGACTATTGATGATAATGTAGTGAAGGGGTTGAACTTACTCTTTTCCTTTCCGTAAGAAGACGGATAAAGGAAAAGAGTATTAGCGCGAAAAGGGGGAGGCGCAATTTAAATAGGGATCATTTAAGTTTGAGTCTGACATCTTAAGTTTGAATAAAACTACTATATTTTAGTATGTAAAGTGATTTGATACTTAGAGTCTTATTCACCTTTCACCACGGCTGAAACCTAGGTACGAGAGACTGAGGTGTCTCTCAACAGGTTCAACCTTGAAGATGTGGTCAACACTTGCTTTGAGAATGACACCCCAGTCAGTGCATAGAGAACAGACCTCAACCCAAACCCTGTCCAGAGACCTTGAGGATCTTGACTCATTGTTTACTGTGACAGATTTGACACCTCACAAGGAAGCCCAGGAGGAGCTAATATCACAGCATTGTCAATGTGAGGGGTAAGGTGCGTAGATGTCTCTTGAGTCTGTCAGCCAAATCAACTAAAAACACTAGCTCAAGTTCACAATCTGATAAGTGTTCATTAGCTGTGTTCAAACCAAACTGGGTTGCCAAAAATCCTGGTACACCCGGTTGACTTCTTGGTTGGAAGGTCAACATGATACACAAACTTACCACCAAAACATGCATCAACTGGGTGTACCAGGAATTTTTAGCAACCAGGTTAAGTTTGAGCGTGACTATTATTGAAAACTGTTCAATGGTGGCTCTCAAACCTGACCCAGTTTCAAAAAACCCGGTTGCCCCAGTTGAGTTTTTGGCTGGGAGCTGTCAACAAATGTCAACTTGATAGACAAAGTTACTGCCAAAAAACAACTGGGTCAACTAAACTTACTGGGTTTTTTGAAAACCGGGGCAGGTTTGAGAGCCACTAATGTGTAACCAAAAAAAGATTTCCTGTTTTTCAAAAAAAGCTCATCATCTCAAATGTACTCCAGAAGAGCACACCTGTTACAAAGACTACACCACAGGGCAATCCATTATCCATACCACCATTTTCTCAAGCAGAGGTTACCACTATTGGGCCATATCAGATTGGTGGTGGATGGCCCCTGCCAGATGACCAGAGCATGGGAATCAAGTGGCAAGATTGGCTGGATGCCATAAGATGGGCCATTTGGAGGCACCTATAGACCATCTCCAAGCAAGGTTTGTAAACTGCAAATCATGGGGGATCTGTTCAAAAAAGTATCTTTATTCTTTCCCATAGCCACAACATCTACCCCATGTGGGTTCAGGCATCATTAAAGTTGACAATCATAGTGAGGAGCTCCCAGACCAAAGGATATTGGATTTTAGGAGCTCTCATGTGCTCAAAATAAGAACCACATCTATGGAGGCAAATGTGAAAAACAAAGTTTAATTTCACAGCCTTTGATTTGGGATTTGTTGAAGACAGTTCCTTTGACCTGTTAGCAGCAGGGCCTGTATGATCTCTTTCCAAACCAACTGAATATGTGATCAGCTGATTTCTGGTCAAAAGATCAGCTTTAACTGCCATAAAACAGCCTGTTAAGTCCTAACCAAACGCTTGAATTTTTGGCCAGTGTTTGACCAGTTTGTGTGAACTATGTCTATGGAGGCAATTGTGAAATTATTTCCACAGCCTTTGATTTGGGATTTGTTGAAGACAGTTCCTTTGACTGTCTTCCCCTAGCCGCAGGGCCTATGATCTCTTGCCAAACCAACTGACCAGGTGATCAGCTGATTTCTGGCCAAAAGATCAGCTTCAACCGCCATAAAACATGCTGTATAGTCCTGACCTTGACCAACCATACTCTGACCAAACGCTGAACTTTTTGGGATTGTGTGATAAGTACAATCACTTTTACACTGCTATTCTCAACTGAATACCCTATGATGTAGCCGTCAAATGACATATGAAAAAAAAACCAGCACCAGATCATCATCATCATTATCCTGTTACCTTCTTATCAATATATCAGTGAATCCTTACAACTTAGCCTTTGTGGCATTGCCAAAGACTTGTAAAGTATACCTATTGTACTTGAAGTTTTATATTTAAAATTACTAAATTGATTTAATACAGGGTATTTAATACACATGATTGTCAACTTTTAAAAAAGGTTTTTACATTCATTCAAAGCAGATTTTTTTTGAGATTTTTTAAACCAAAGTTTCTCCTCTCCTACCCAAAACCATAATCTCAATGAGAAGCAGGGAATAAAAAATCAAAAAATATCTACATGTCAATTCCTAATTTCCTATTAAAGAAAATGGCAGTTGAGTCAAGGTTCAAGATTCCTAATTTTACATTTGAAAACAAGAATGTTCCTTCATCTTCATCTCTATCTTCATCTCTATCTTTAACACTATTTATCTAATAAATGCTTTATCTCTATCTATGTAATAAGTGAAAAAAATGATAAATATTAACCTTTTCTTTTTGGACTTGAATGATCATTCAATTACCTTTTTACCAAAAAAAACCCAAAACCCAAAACCCAAAAGACCAGTGATATTAATTTTTATAAACACTTCATGAAGTTTCAATCATCCGATTTAATAACTCAAAACATTTCGAGTTTTCTTAAATTTTTTATAAAAGAAATCATAACCAATTAGATTTCAAACCAATGAAGTTTTCTACACTTCAATGAATTCCTTTCATGATCATGATCGTCATCATCAACCCCATCCCTTTCTCTTTCCCTTCCTTCACTTTCTCCATTCCCTTCCATTTCCATCTCCCATCCTTCATTCAATTTCTCATCTTCATCTCTACCATTCATCCTCATCAAATCCTTCTCACAAAGTCTTTCATACATAATCAAAAACGGATTAGCCTTCAAAACCTCCCCCAAATCGCTCTTCAAAACACTTTCATCCGAAACCCTAAGCCAAGAATCCTTTCCGATCCTTCTAAATGTAATATAATGTCCAAAAGAATGTGATCCATAATGCACTACCACCGAAGCTAATCGATACCAAACCTGAATCTCTTCTTGATCTTTTGATGATACCTTACAAGAAGAGATAGGTAGATGAGCTAGTTTGTTCAACTTGGAGGTGCTACAGAACCGGTTTAGGTTTAGGTATTCTGGGTATTTCACTTGACAATGATTCTTGAATGAAACACCTCTTGTATAAGCTGTTGATCTAGAAAGATGAAATGTCAAAGACTGAGGTGGCTATATCCAATCCAAAAACAGAATCAGAATTGGAATTTCCTAATGAAAGGAAAAAGTTAATCACTTACTCTTGCAAACATAGTTTGTTTAGTAGTCGTCAAACTAGCGATCCTTTCAACCAATCCTTTCCTATGTTTTTCATTCCCTTCACTTTCATAATCATGATCCAAAACCATCGATTCAATCAACTTGTAATCTTTCTTAATAGCTTGTAATCTTTTCTTTTGATTATTGTTATTGGGTTTTTCTTTACATTCTTCTATTCGTTTCCATATCGTTTCTTTCGTTTTAAGTAATGAACATTTCATACATATATAATCTTCTAGTAATTCTAATTTTGTATACTCCATTAAACATTCTTCTAATGAACAAGTAAGCTACCAACAAAAACCCAAACTTGAATCAGAATTGAATCATTTGTTTTTTTCATTATTTTCCAGAAAAAACACACAGACTTACTTTAGGAGGTACATTTAAAGAAAAATGATCAGCAACTGAATGTCTAAACACCGAAGTCAAACCACAAGTTTCACAAGCGATTCGATTGACCATCAAAGCTCTAAACGGACTTCTACCAACGAATCTAATTTGATTCCTGATATCCTGTTGATCTTTCTCGCATGAAAACCTAAAAGATTCTAATCTAATAGAAGCCATCAAAGATTGAACTTCTGATTCGATAGCATCAATCATGATAATCAAAAACTCTTGAGCGTCTTGTTGTTCAGAATTAAACAAACTATGATGATTGGTATGTTTAAAAAGAGCTTGAGCCACACAAACTGGTCTTAGAACGCTTTGAAAGTCTCGAGGTGTGTTTAATAACCCTAAAAGCTCTCGTAATGAATTGATCACTGGGGTTTGGGGTTCTTGAGCTTTCGTTTCTTGGTATGAATGGATCATGTCTAGGTAAGATGTTAGGTGTGGCATTGAGGCTAGGGATTGAAGAACTGCATTTAGGAAACATGTGTTGGTGGATGAGTTGATCAAACCTGGATAATGTAATTCAGGTTTGATGGTGCAATTTGATGAATGGTTTAACATATCATCATTCACTTGGGTCGATTTCAGTCTTGATTCTTTGATAGATCTTTTAATACTTCTTCGATTCTAAAACAAAAACATCATAAACCAACATCAACATCAAGAACTGACCAAAAAGATCACTAAAAAGAAAATCATAAAAGTTGGTTTGGGTTGGTTTGAATTAAGCTCACATACCACTTCCACATTCAAATGTTCATCAATTCCAACCTCTTCACCTCTAAAAGAAGCTGCAATCCTATTAAAATCAATCCCTCTAACCCCATCCAAAGATTTCACAACCTCACAAAGCCCCTGAAGCCTATCCATCAATCTTAAATACCATCCATCAATCCGACCTAAGAGAATACTCAAAACGATAACTAAAGTGGTCATACTGATTATCGTGATGATGGGTAATCGAGTTGGGTGATCATAGGTTTGAATGAACTCATGAATTGGTGTGGGTAAGAATCGGGTCGAGAATCGATGAAGGGTTTGAAGTAATGAGTCTTGATGATTCGATGAGATTAGAATGAAATCTATTAATTCTTCTTTGGATTGGATAGTCATGCTGTGATGGTTGATAAGTTGAAGTGTTGCTTGGAACATTAAACTTTCTTTTAATCACTCATCGATGTGTATTTTGAGTGATCCGAGAAATATCCTGAAATATCTATACACAGGGATAAAACTGGAATTTCTATTGAACTTGCAAGATTGTATACAGTATCATTCACAAGCCAGAAACACGTTTAAAACTCAACATCAGATTCCCAGACCAATCACAGCTCAAACTCATCAAACTCGGAAACGACTAGTGTCAAAAAATCCGACGGACGATAGGACTTTGTCAAGTTGATCACGGGTCAAACTCAGACGGACTGAGATATTCTGAACACAAGTGAAGATCTTCAATGCGGGGCCCTTTGTAATTCATCTCCCTTGATGGTAGAATTCGACACGCTAAAAGGTTTGCATTAAAGTGATCAGGTTAGGTGCAGATCGAAGGTCAGGACACTCAGGAGTTAAAAAGTATCAACTCAAATACGAACCCCTGGCTCGGGAAGTGAACATGCATAAGTTATCTAATTTCCCCATTTCTTTTGATTGCAAACCTTCGCACATGATTTACTGTAGAGTCACTTTGTTTACACAGAAACTCTTCAAGTGAGAAACCATCATTCACAACAATGTGCCAAGAATACATGTGAACACACACACAGAGAGAAAGAGAGAGAGAAGAAAAAGAGAAAAGAGTATTAAGAAAAAATCCAAGGTGAAGAGAAAAAGAAAAAGAAGTAAATAAATGAAAAAAACAACAAAAAGATCCGATGGAGAATTGGATTTCTTTTGATTTGAAGTTTGATCACTTTTTTTCAGTGAAAAACACAAAATGAAATTGGTATTCACAACACTCTTTCTCTTTTATTTATATATTGTATATATATATCTCAAAAAATAAAAGAAAAAACATCGAATTTAAGAAGACAAAGGAGAATAAGGACGAGTCACAACATGAGTATAGGAGATAGAAAGAAATAGAAACGGACAAGGAGAATCGAAGTGGTGAGAAAGAGGCAAGAGAGAAGAAGAAAGATCAGATCGATTATTTCTTGCCAACTGCTTTGACTTTCTTGGTTGTTGATGAAGTTGTCTTCTTAGCAGGAGCCTATAGGAAAACAAAGTCAGCAAATTGAACGAGGAAGGGAAAAGAGAACAAAGACTGACCTTCTTAACAACACCAGCCTTCTTGGGTCCAGTAGCGACTTTCTTGGTAGAGACCTTCTTTGCAGCTGCTGAGACCTTGGCACCGGCTTTCTTGGTGGCAGCAGATTTAGGCTGAAAACGAAGAAAATCAGATGAATGAAACCAAACCGAGTGGTAAAGTGAAGAGCTTACCTTGGCAGATCCAGCTGGGAGTGTCTTCTTAACACTGGCAGGCTTAGAAGCAGGCTTCTTGACAGCGCTCACAGGCTTCTGTACAGCGAGAAGAGAGAGACAAGGTTTAGCGATAAGGCGAGTAGAGAGAGAGAGAGAGTGAAATCTAAGACGCACATCAGCTTTGACAGCCTTGGCGAGTTTAACTTTACCGCTGGCACCCTTTGGTAAAGAGAAGATGCCTTTCTCAGCACCACGAGTGATAGCCTTGTTGAGTCTTGTGACGTTAGAAGGAGTATCAATGATTTGAAATCGAATGGCAAGGTATCTGAAGAAGACGGAGAAAAGAGTAAAGAGGAGCGCATGTAAGTGTGGCGCACGAGAAAGGATGAATGGTGTACAAGTGTACAGAAGAGATGAACGGACTTTTTGATAGCAGGTCGGCTAACACCGGCACGAACATTCTCCTTATCGTTTGCAATTGCATCTTTGATCATATCTTCGAAAGACAATTTATCGGAAGCAGTCTAGAAAAGTAAAATCGAAGCGATTAGGTTCTTGATTTTCAAAGAGGATCAAGCTGAGGAAAAGAAGGATTTACTTTTGAGACAGATGAAGTCTTCTTGGTAGCAGGAGCTTTCTTGACAGCTGTAGCAGGTTTCTTGGTTGTTGAGGCAGGCTTCTTGGATGATGCAGCCTTTGGCTTAGAAGCAGGTTTAGCTTTTGAAGCAGTTTGAGATTTAGAGACTGGTTTTGAGGCAGATGCACCGGATGACTCGGCAGCGACTTGGACCTCTGACTCGACCATTGGAGGTGAGGCGAGGACTTCGGGAAGAGGAGAAGCAGAGGTAGCAGACATTATGATGTGATTGTTTAAGGAGATGAAGTCTTAAAGCTGAAGATAGAATGTAAGATGAAGAAGATGATAGGGGAGACAAGATATGGTTTGCGTTGATTGAGTTGGTGGTTGAAGTGTGAAGTGATAAGGTAAATTGTAGAATGTGTTTTTAATAAATTCTTGGAAAGTCTGAGGATGAGAAGATGAAGTTGGAAAAGGGGGAAAGACAGAAAAAGGTAGGAGCTTTTAAAGGAAAAAACGGGTAGAACTAAGCTAGACCACCTTCAATCCACTAAAAGATGATCAAACTGAGCCATCAACTTCACTCTCGAGGGGGGTCAAAGGGTCAAATGGTGGTGTGTGTCTGCCAGTTTACTCACCTCGATCGAAAGTCAATTGCACTCACACCATTCACCCAGGGCGAAGTTGACAGCCCCGCAGCGCGCAGATGGCTGAGACTCACTCGCGACGCGTAAAAATTAAGACTCACTAAGTCTGGTTTCTGACCAATCAGATCACTCCATTCTTGAGATCAACACGTTAAATGCTCATCAATTCGAATTTCAACTTGAACGTGTTCACCTTTTTTTGACCATCTCTCTCTTCCTCTTTCTCGCTCCTCATCGCGACTTCACTTCCTTTTTCTTTCCACCATCACCATAGCATCCTTCATCACCATTTACGTCCCTCTTCGAGCCTTACTCAGTCGCGTCGATGGCTGGTCTTCTATCGCGTCACTTCATTTGTCTGTCATCACTTGTTTCGAAGCTGAGCCCCTGAATAACGTGGCGTGTCATTCTCCTCGACCAACACCTATGTAGCCGCCATCTTGATTCACATTGTCGACTTCCACCTCAGCAATCCTCGCCTCCAACCTTCCACTTCCATGACTTTTCATCATCACTTCTTTGTCAATCCTAACTTCACCGACGGACAATCACTGCTCGTCAAGTATGACAACACCTCGATCCCCTCGCCACACAAATCCGTTTCCATGGTTCATTTAATTTTTTTCAATTTTACCTGATTGCACAACCTGCCATCCTGCTCACTGTCTCCTCCTGTAGCAAGTGTTATATCAAGCCAGGCACTGCATCTATGCGCGATTAAAGTGGGGAGCACACCCTTATCTTGGAATCGTCTCCACACCTTGCTTCACCTAAACATGTCACATCTCTCCGACCAGGAGTACACACAACCGTGGGAACCGATTGAAGGAACCTTATGCATGATATCTTCCTTCATCTCGTCTCTGCTCAGCCGGTTCATCTACACAGCCTTCTCATCACCGGTCGAGGCTACTCGGGGAATCTATCTATCAACTCATGCCAGTGAAGACACTCGCCGCGCGAACTCGGCTCATTTAATCCTTTTCGTCCAATGTATTAGTTCAGATGCCTACTATGCGATTTCAGTTGCAATCTTGCTTTAAAATCAAATTCTCTTGGCCCGAATTTAATCAAATGATCCTTTGGACCATACCCAGTTGTGTGTGTGTAAACACCGGATCTGTGACTCATCCCCAAGAGGCTATGGGATATCTCCGATATAATGACGTTGTTTGATTGAGTTTCACTTGAAATTAAGAGAGAATGATGTATTTATCACATTAGCCTTCTTAACCACACCGTTCTATCTACATACACCAAACACCACTCAACCAAGCTGTTCAATGTGATGTGAAGGTCATGCTTTATCAAATGAACACCTATGTCCTACTTTGAAGGAATCAAATTGGTTGATTGCACCACTTTTCACACTCATGAAACTAAACATTCAAATGTTGTTTCATTTCAAGCTAGAGATTTCCTTTGTGTATTTATTTCATTTGCACTCATGTTTCTGTTTTTGTATTGGTATCTAGCTGTATCTCTACTCATACATCAAGGCAATACATTGTCCAACTGAAACAGGGATTCCATATTTCCAGATTCATTTACAATTGATCATGTAATCCTCATCTTTGAGGGCACTTGTCCTTCAAGAGTGAGTTCTTCACAAAGGCCTCATCAGATAATGGCTTTGAATCTGTACATAAGATGAGGGTTGTGGGATATCAATATGCAAATACAAGTGATATTTCAAAGTGATCTACTTTCATTCTCAAAAAGCTTGTCCAAGTTTTCCCAAACAATAGGGCAAAAATCTGAGCAGTTTGGCACGGAAGTTTTGGGAAGCTTTGTAAGAACAACAGTACTATTTGGTGGCTGTGTTAACAATCAAGTACAATTTAATGTGTATCTTTTCAGATTTGCAAATGTGGGGACCTATGTCAGGAAGCAAGTGTTGGGTGCACAGTGAAAGTGGAATAGGGGTTAGAGCATTGCCACCAGATCTGGATCATGATCTGTTGTACAAGACAGTATTTTAGACACATGACCCACTGAGCACCAAGCACTGGTCAGTCTGGAACCCTTGCTCCTCAATCTTACATCTGGCATATTATTCCATGGTTGTCATATTGTGTGATACTTGCAAAATACCTCACTGATTGTGATTGATTGCTGGAACAGGCTGGAACCCTTGCTCCTCAATCTTACACTGACCATATTATTCCATGGTCATCATATTATGTGATACATACCATATACCTCACTGATTGTGATTGATTGCTGGAACAGGCTGGAACCCTTGCTCCTCAATCTTACACCAACCATATTATTCCATGGTCATCATATTGTGTGATACTCACATAATGCCTTGCTGATTGTGATTGATTGAGCAAGCTAATACTATGTAGCTAGGTTCAATTTCAAACAAGCTTTGGACAATGCATACGACAAGGAGATAAGGCATCTTCAATGTCTCAACTTGCTGTGTATGCTGTGAATATACTATCTTGGGGTAAAATGCTAAGCCCTTAATGGACTGAACTCATTATAGGCCAAACTACATAAGCAGAGGCAGGACCACAAGTTGCCACATTCAGATGATTGTTTCATTTTGTTTGAATATCAAGAATCTAATAACCTTGTTTGGAGCAGAGGATGAATAGGATTGTAAATATGGTAGATACAGGTGGGCAGGCAGTAGCTGTGGATTTTTGGATCAGGTATAATGGATATGATGAAAAAGGTATGGTGGAAACAGATTAGAGATGGATAGGATTCAAGGTCAATGAAAACAAAAGAACAGGTTAAGGACAAGAACTATGTAGCTTCATTGGATAATTACACCTATTTATAACCTTTTGAGCAATGGACAGATGTAGGAAGGATAAATGAATATTCATGGTATCACCACAGCTACAATGTCAATAAGATGATTTTAGGAGCAATGGTAGGGTCAATTGGGATAAAGAGTGTTACATAGTTTCTCAGACCTTCAATAAAAGAGGGTTCCAGACAAACCCAAAAAAACCTGGGGGTCTAAGCTGAGAGGCCTGGAGAAGATGAGCAACTGAAAGAGGTGCACAGCTGGCCCACAGTTAGAGTTTCTTTTGTTGGTGGATCAATCTGGACATGTCAAATACACCTTGAGTGACTCTTACATCCATTGACAGTCCAGGATTCTTGGTGACAATGCTCCACAGCATTTTTTTGAGCAATCAGACACTGATTACAATTCAGTCATAATTCAACTGTTGGAGATTGCTCTTCAGCTACTATTGAACAGATCTCAAAGCCATCCAAAAAAAACTTGTGCTTTGATTTGTAAAAAGGGGACTGATGTGAAATGTTCTGGAGCAATCTAAAACTCCAAATATTCAAAACTCTTTACAAGCCAAAGCCATTTACACCACTAAAAACAACACAAGCAAGACTTTGCCACCTTCCACAGATCTATGACTCTGGCTCTTTTATCACAAAAACAACCTCTGGTAACCTAGTAAAGCAACAATCTGTGAATTTCACTTGTGTCTGAAACTCTGACTGAGTTCTCAAAGGCAGAAAACTTGTTTGTCAAGGTTTTGCACATCCTCCAATGTCAATAGTATTACTGAAGAACTTATTGCCCAATCTGAGACCCTTGTTGTGCTTTTTGAGGAGACCCCCCAGGTGTTCTAACTTGTGTCTCATGAAACCTTTATATCACAAGGATAATTCTGAGCCTCAGGATGTTCAAATTATCCAAAACTTGACACTTGGGGTTGTAGTCCAATTCAAGATGTACTCATGATATTGTTGGAGGTTGACACACACTCCATCCTGACAACAATACAGTGGGCATCCACATACATTGTGATACAGTTCAAAGACTCTCAGTAGTATTGCAATTCAGGTATGGTATGTGGTCAGTGTATAAGGTCCACACAGATGTCCCTCTCTAGACAAGAGTGACATATTCCACCAATCACATTCTGATACCCTGTCTAATAGTTGTCAATGATGTGAGTTGTGTGTCCTATTGAACCTTGAGTTACAATCCACTTAGTTATGGTATCAAGGTTTTTGACTTCAACAATCTCAGGCTTTAATTTCCTTGTGCATTGAGTGGACCTTGAAGCTTGAGAGTATGAGGTGTTTTCAATCCCACAATCCCATAGAGAGACACATAGACCCCGTAGGGGTCTAGGACGTCCAGAGCCATCCCATAACTCACATAGCAAGTTAGGCAATGAATTACTTGCCTCTTGCAAAAGGCACACATGGTAAGACTGGTCCATGAAGATGACATGGTGTTGGATACAATGATACCCAGTAATCAAATCTCCTGCTCCAAGAAACCTAGCTTATGATGTCTCATGATTTTGCAAACAAGGCAGTCTTCACAAGTGAAATTTTCCAATGGAAGTGATTGACAAAGACCCAAACCTACCTGACTTATGCATAATTCGCAAAATATTTTCATGTCAACATGTCCAAAACGGCAATGCAACATTTAAGTTACATCAACCTCATTATCACTGCTCATTGCGCTAACTTTTCCCGTACTCTCTGGTTCTACTGATCCACAAATTTTACACAAAATTGTTGATTTTCCATTTGTAAACCTTATTTCCCCAGAACCATCTGGAATAAGAGTCTGGCTGGGGACAACTTTGCAAGCCTTCTGTACCTTTTGTTCACCAAGTAATCCTGCAAAACCCATAATAAACACTGTGTGGAGCAGTCTTGTGCACAATGTACACAACCTCAACCCCACGGGAGTTGTTAAAATTTTATGGAGCAGGGATTGATAGATTTAGAATCTAGAATCTGATCACTATTCCGCAAACTGAATTACTCACCTTTCTCCAGATGAGAAGAGAACAAGTTGGATGAGGGAAGAACAAATCCAAATGTGCTACCCCAACAGGTATTTGAACTATACAGAATAAATCTAGTTGGGTTTAGAATGAATACCACTTGATCTTGTAAGCATAACAAACACACACATGTCAAACAAAAGAAATGAGAAAGAAATATACATATACACAAAGTTTCATAACTGTGAAATCTAAGCATAACATATGTGCCTTCACTTAACAGAAGTTGCATACTTCTTGCCTAAAAGGCTCCTCAAAGGTTGACTCTCAACAGCAGATAGCACATGTAACTTTTCTCTCAAGCCTTGGATGACACCACGGGAATCAATAGGTTTGCAACCCAATTGAAGAAAGTTGCGGTGACTGGGTTTGCAACTTTCTTCAATCACAGATCTTGTTCGCATTATGTTTGCATTATGTTTGCTGACCTCCCTCTTTCTGTCCCAGTGTTAGCACCTTTCCTTGAAACACTTCATCCTCATCACACCTTCAATTGCAATGATGAAACTTTTGTTGACTCCAAATCTAACCAAGAGGCATATCTTTTCAAAATGAACAATGAACTGGGGGCTCTCAATTGGCTCAGTGCTCAACTGGTGCTATCTTCATGGGATTGAAAATAGATTTTGTGTCCTGTTATGATCAGCTCATCCAATGTCTATAATATGATCAAGTCAATGAAGTTGAGGTGAACTTGTTTGTAGGAGAGTTGGGTGAGTGAGGAAGCGAAATGGTGAGCACTGAGGCGAGGCAAGGTGAATTGAGTTTGTGATTCATTTCATTTCCTTGTGTGGGTTTTGCTCAAGGGAGGTCAGCAAATGTAATGCAAACGTATTGCAAACAAGATCCGTGATTGAAGAAAGTTGTGAACCCGGTCACCACAACTTTCTTCAATCGTGTTTTGAACCTTTTGATTCCTGTGGTGTGAGTAGTTCAGACAGGACCCCGGAAAGCTCCCCTTAAACCTACTGACGTGTTTGGTATGATTTGAGTGGTCAAGATTTGGTCATGTTACAGACCAAACTGGTATGAAAATGTTTTGTTGGTCTTCATCTTACAGATGTGCCCGGTATGATTTTTAAAATCTCACCTCCATACCAACATTTTTGGCACTAAATGGCAAGGTCAGCAAATGTAATGCAAACGTATTGCAAACAAGATCCGTGATTGAAGAAAGTTGTGAACCCGGTCACCACAACTGTCTTCAATCGTGTTTTGAACCTTTTGATTCCTGTGGTGTGAGTAGTTCAGACAGGACTCCGGAAAACTCCCCTTAAACCTACCGACGTGTTTGGTATGATTTGAGTGGTCAAGATTTGGTCATGTTACAGACCAAACTGGTATGAAAATGTTTTGTTAGTCTTCATCTTACAGATGTGCCCGGTATGATTTTTAAAATCTCACCTCCATACCAACATTTTTGGCGCTAAATGGCACCAAAACATAGCTTTGTAGCCCAGGGCTCAATTTTGGTACTGAAATGTTACCAACCAATTTGGTATGAAAGCTCCAAAAGTCCGGGATTTTTGGGTATGAAAATTCTCAAATTCCGGGTTTTACATCGGTTGGTTCAGGGGGAGCTTTCTGCGGTCCTGTTCAGACCCAATCTTTGAGGGACTTTTTTGCAAGAGGAAATCAACTTCCTCAGGGAAGCAGTGTACATTGTGTGCAAAGATCAATGTTCTCTATGGGTCTCACAGAATTCCTTGGCAAACAAAAGGCACAGAAGTCTTGCAAGGACATCCTTAGCCAAACTCTTGTTCCTGACCTTTGTGAGAACAAGGGGCCATTGGGAGAACCCTGACAGTACTGTCAGGTCACTGACAGTTAGGCCTTTCAGTGACCTGTCCCTTGCCCGTGAAAGCTAGCACAATTCTTTCACTCTTCCTTTCCGCCATGTCACATCCCCAATGAAAGCTTGGTGAGTACTTTCATTGATGTAAGCCACCTGTGTGACAGGCCCCGTGGTCCTTTGCCCTCATCTCAGCTTCCCCCCTTGTCTCATCCACGCCTCCACTTAATTGATCAAGATCAATCTTTCACCACCTCACCTCAACTCGATCGCAACCGTGATGCCTTCAAAAGAACCACGTTCAGATCATTTCTTTTAGATCTTGTTGTAATCCCAAATAAATTCCAAGTTTCTTTGGATCAGAATGAAATTTTTTAAATTAGAGACAGCAACGTGATTTGATGAATCCAAAGGTTTTATCTTGTGTTTTTTTGTTGTTCCGGTGTTTCTTTTGGAACAAGAATAAATCAAACATATTGATATAATAGCAATACAAAGATAGACAAGAGAACAAGAGAAGTTACAAGCATTTATGTATGAAGAATTTGTCAGAAATTGAAATCAAACGACTGTGATTCAACAAATAAGAGCTCTTAAAATGAATGGAGAAAAAAAGACCAAAAAGAGTTTACGTGATTGAATCTTTCTTACTGATGAATCTACACCCGGAATCAAAACTATTCAAAGGAATAAAGGAGATCATGAAGGTCAGTCTATGAAGAAGGCCTTAAATCCAAATTAGCAATAGTCAAGCATTGATAAGAGAACTCCAACCTACAAATGACTGTATTCATTTGATTATTACTACCAAAGATTCAATTTCTTTCAATCGAGAATTCTTGATGAGTAGCATAAGCTTGATCAATCCTATCTTGATCCCCTGAATGATGATCATCATCTGATTTGTTTTGTCGTGATTTAAATGAAGAGATTTCCGATCTAACAGAAGAAGGTATTGAAGCTCTTTGTTCTGATTGTCTTGATGAGCATTGAGTTTGTTTAAAATCTTTTTCATAGGTTGATAAGACTTCTTTACGTTGGTTGGTAAAAAGTAACTGAACGATTGAAATAGATTGAGATGGGTGAAACATTTGAATGTTTTCACTGGATCTGTCTTTTGGCTGTTGAACAGGTGCCAACAGTAGAGACAGGGGATGTGACAGATAGCCTCTCACCAGGACCCTGGAGAGCGCCGAGGGAACCAACCAATGAACGGATCATACCGGCCCCGGCCACACATTTTGTAAATTTCCCGTGAGTGAGGGCAAATTGGGACAGCTTGCCACGTCACAGGAGATTGTTCGTAATGTTTGCTATTGATTACATACACTTGCACCTATGTGGCACATGTAATTACGGAGATATCCGGTTGTAACACAAAGTCCGACCAGGTATGAATTATTCTCAAGCCTCAGGGCAAAAAAACCTTGATTGCACTTTTGTGCGGCAACCAGACACACTGTGGCTTCCAGATGTACACCAGCAGATAGCCTGTGTTTTTGTGCATCTTTTGAGCATGTCACATGTAAAGGAATGTGAGATGTGGTTTCACAGGATCTTGGTATCCGAAAACCTTGTTTCATCGGTAGGTTCCCTTGGCGCTCTCCAGGGTTCCTCTCTCACCTGTCCATATTGTGTTATCACCCATGAATTCATGGGTTGTGGGGGGCCCTGACAGTCAGTGTCAGTGTCAGAGCCTGACAGTCACGGCTCTCCCAGTGGCTGCGACCTCTGACCTTTGTCTGTGTGCAAGTCTGGGATGATTACCTTAGTGGGGCTTGGGTTGTGAGCAACAGTGTGGGACTTTGTTAAACTTAAAGGGCAATTAATGTGATTTAAAGTCACACATCAGCAATGTGACAGTTTGTCACTCACACTGGGAATAAAACAGTCTGAAAACCAATTGAAGACAGTCAATGTGACCAGGTTGGCAACTTTCTTCAATCACAGAGCTTGTTTGCCTCAGGTTTGCCCCGAGCTTCTGATTAACCTTGCATCAGCATGTCCTGCAGTCTATCTCCTTTCTCTTCTTACTCAGAGATCATTCTTGCCAACTTCAAATTTTTTCAACCAAATCCAGCAACACTAATAACATAACATAATCTTGATTCCATACCTACATACTGTGCTTTTGGATATCACTACTCCCAAGTACATAAGAGCACAATAAATATATATAATGGCATTTATTTACTGAATAAAGCTATGAGGTTGAAAGGAATTGCTGAGGATTGCTGTGCATACTGAGGCATAAAGAAAAGTGATGATCCATGGGCTGACTGATAGGGAAGGACATCTGGTACTGAGTAGTGCATGAGACTCGAGGGTAATCAGCAAACCCATGGCAAACCTGCACACACTGTGATTGAAGAAAGTTGTGGACCCGGTCACCGCGACACTCTATTCAATGGGGTTTCAGACTACCTTTTTCCCGCGGTGTCAGGTGCTTTGTGTGCAATCGGTGGCAATCGGAGAGTCTGAGATGTGGTCAGTGTATTCAGACTCGGAGTCGAGTGACCTACAAATTTCCCTCGCAGTGAACTGTGTACCCTGCTACAGTCAACCCTCGATGTAAGCATAGAGATTGGCACAGATTTTCTCTTGCTTATAAGGTGATATGCATACATCGCAAGGCACTTTAGCTGGTGGGAGCAAAAATCAGCACACAATTTTCAATGCTTAAAGCGTGATATGCATACATACTAGATGCTTACATTGAGGTTTGATGTACTCTCAGGATGTCGATGTGTTCTTCAGGATCTTGTCTTTGAACGTATTGCAATTTACGACTCACGATATCATACTGTGAAGATATAAATTGACCAAAAGACTCCCATATGAACTGGTGATGAGTGACGTTCGACTTCCTGCAGCTTCGGTCAGACTTTTCTCACCCATCGGTTCGATATTTTCACGCACAATGCTGACTTCACAAAGCTTTAAGAAGGGTCCCGACTTTTGGTTGTTTCAAAATACTTCCATATCTTCAGTTTATGTATCTCGATTTCTCCGCGTCCTAATCCTAGATCGATCTCAATAAATAATCATCAGCAACGCTTTCCAACACTGCCATCATGCGTACTTTTAGTCATCTGTTCATCCAGTTTTGGCTGGTTCTGTCTTATTGCAGCTTGACAATCAGATCACCAGGTCTAGTGTTTAATTTTGATTTGACGCCAGATATGAAGACAGCAGATTTCGATGACCAGAATTCACCTTTATCAAAGTTGATCACATACGTTGTGAAAGGTTCCACAAAACCCAAGTCAGAATACCTTTCGATATATCCGAACAGAAACTACGTAGAGATGGGTATAGAGATTCGAGATTCTTCAATATTTTGTCCCGGCGAGAATAATGATAATTGTCAACATGGATTTAGGTTAGTGATTTGCAGTTTCATGACCAGTTTTCTTTCGTATAGTATGTGATAAAACCTTTTTGGCGAATTTGCAGGCGTACGGATGTACTACCAGCCATCGATAGAAAGACTGCTCTATCAGGCACCACTGTATTCCATCAAGTAAATCTAAAGATAAGAATTTGGTCAAAAGACGATGTTTAACCAAACATGTTTGTATTTCCCAGAGCTTTCGCACAAATTCCGAACTACCATTGGATCTTGACCACGGATATCTGTTAGCTAGCATTGAAATTCCGGTCAGTGAAACCAGTATGTTCATGTATCAATGTTATTTGTTAAACTGACATCATATTATACTCTTCTCCTTTTCATATAGAGTGGTACGCCTAACACCCTCCTGATGTGAATATGATGTTCTCTTTCATCTCATGTGTTGTTGATCAAACTGGCAGGCGATCATGTGTTTGATATCTTCACCGGAGTCCAACTGGGTGGCTCATCGGAGTACAACGGAGCGATGATTCGAGTCAGAGACCTGAACACAAACGTACTTTATGCGACTCCGTTGCAAGACGGTACACTTTATAATTTTGCCATCGCTGTTGATTGGGATTCAAAGTAAGCGAAATTCTTCCGGGTTGATACCATTACAAATCCAAGTTAAGCAAAGTATCTTTGTACAGCACTTTGACCGTATATGCATCACAAGGGGATGACGAAGTCGTTCAAGTGTCACGTTCAGCTCCCAACGATCCTAAAGTCATCGCAGCTGAAAATGTTCAGAAAGGAGAATGGCATGCACAATTGATCAAGTTGTCAGTGACGTTGATTGAATTTCTCAAAGTTAAATGAACAATCTGATTGAACCACTTCTTTTGGTACAAACCTCTATCAAAGTCCCATTCCAAACGATGATGATCCTGTTGAAAAACAAAAAGATGTTCCACACTATGGATTCCAAGTTAGTCATTCAACTTTGTCTTTTGTCCTTTTGGCCTTCGCTCAATTTTCATTTTGATATTGAATTCAGGAATCAAATATTCACGAAGGAGTATTTTTTTCTCGAATGTATGTAGAAGAAGGTAATTGAGCGGAAATCGCAAGTGAAGCTCATCATAGAGATTATCATGATCTCACTAGGAACGCTGTGAACAGATCAAGACTTGCAAATTTGTAACTTTCCTTCATCTTGGGTTTATTTCGCATCTAGTAATTGTGCTTCCTGGTTCTAACATCCCTTTTATGACATGGGAAGAGTCGCGAGAGCCACTTGTATGGCATAAGGTTTGACCATGGCATAGCTGAATGACACAAGCAAGAATTAAATAAAGATGCATATCGTTCTATCTTCCATTTTCAGCGTTTTTCTTGTCTGAGTTGAAACACATAATCATATATCCACCCAGAAACGTGAGATATCGACAAAACTGGATTCTAGCCAATCCTGACAAGGTATTTAAGCCAGATGTCGTTATCTCCTTTCGAAGCCGTGAGGTGAAAACCTCAGGACGGGAAAACCAAAGGTCCCTGGTAGAGCAGGGTAGGTGTTTTAGCTCACCCACATTTGATACTTCCAAAGGAAATTGAGTCAACTACAGTTCAATCACTTGTTCTTTACGTGCCGTGTACCGAATCACCTGCTAGTCGTAGCAGGTCGTAGCTACTGGAAGGGAGACTGGTACCACCTTATCCACGTACATAACTATTTACGTATTCCATTCTGACCCCAGCGGCGATGATTCAAGATTTTGAAAAAAAACTCGTGCCCTGGATAATGGATTACCTGTGACAGAAGCATTTATGCAGCCGACACAGTCATGTTTTAAGTACTTTTTCTCACTTGAACCCCTCTGTTCTCACGAGTTTCCTCAGGCACTTGTCCTCAGGATGCCAATGCCAGTTTGCTGATTTTGGCTTTCTCATATGGAGTCGGACGTGATTTTGAAAGTCGCACTTACATATCAACGACAAAGTTGCTGTATGAACCGGTGCTGAGATATCTTGTAATTTGTACTGTCCTCGCCATATAAGATCTCGACATCAAGAAAGGATGCCCACCCAATTCCCATCATTTTAACGCATTTCATTAATTTTGAATCCCAAATCTGAGTAAATCCTGATAATCATTTGCACTAGATCACCTTCAACGCTTGCACCAAGCCATAATGGACGTTTTTAGCTGTCTGTTCATCTACTTTTGTCTGGCTCTATCATACTACAGCTCAATGATCGAAACACCAGGGATGGTGTTTGATTTTGCTTTAACACCAGACATGATAACATCACATTTTGATGATCCTAATTCAGATCTATCAAAGTTAATCAGATACGTTGTTAAAGGTTTTACGAAACCGAATACAGAATACCTTTCGATTGATCCGAAACAAAATCTTGTTGAGATGGGTATGGAGATTCGAGATTCTTCAATCTTTTGTCCTGGCGAGAATACTAAGAATTGTCAGTATGGATTTAGGTCAGTGACTTAAAAGTTTCATAATAGGCTTGCTTTTACTCAAGATCCATTAATTTTTTGGGATATGCTGCTGCAGACGTACGGATGTGCTACCATTAATTGATACGAAGACTGCTCTAGGAGGAACCACTGTTTTTCATCAAGTGAATGATGATCCAAGAATTTGAGAAATTTCACGCAATACTTGGATGAAAAATTGAATACTTTTTTGGTTGCATAGAGCTTTCGCACAAATTCAAAACTGCCTTTGAACCTCAAACATGGGTATGTGTTAGCTAGTATTGAGCTTCCAGTGAGTAAAATCGGTATATCTCAGGCGATATCGGTGTTACTTGTTAAACTTACATCGTGAACTCCATTATTCCTTGAAATTTAGAGTGGTATGCTTGACATCCCGTTGATACTATCATGATCTTTTCCTTCATCTAACTTGTTGCTGATTGACATGGCAGGCGAGCATGTATTTGACATCGTCACCGGAGTCCAATTGGAGGAGGGCCCATCGGACTACGACCCAGCGACGATTCGAGTCCATACTCTGAATAATAACGTACTTTATGCTACACCGTTGAAAGACAATACGCTCTATAATTTTGCCATTGCTGTTGATTGGGATTCAAAGTAAGCAGCATCTCTCCCAATTGATACCATTGCACAAATTCTACATCTAATCAAACTCTTGTCTTTAGCACTCTAACCGTATACGCATCACGAGACGATGCTGATTTGATCCTTGAGTCAGGTCCCATCACAAATGATCCTAAAGTGATCGGAGCAGAAAATGCTCAAAAAGGAGAATGGCATGTACAGTTGATCAAATTGTAAGTGAACTTGATAAATGTTGAAAAAAAATCGATTTAACAATTTTGTTCATAAATATCCCAATCAAAGTCCCATTCCAAATCCTGAGGATCCTCCTGAAAAACAAAAAGATACTCCGCACTATGGACAACAAGTTAGTCAATTGATTTTATTTTTTTGACCTTAGCTCTTTGACTTACTTTACCTTTTCACCTTAACTTCAGGAAACAAATATTCATGAAGGCGTGTTCTTTTCTCGAATGTTCGTTGAGGATGGTGCTGGAGGGAAAATCACACGTTCAGCGACTGCTCATAGATAGAGATTAAAATGATCCCACTACATAGTGAAAACTTTGCAGATGTGTATTTTTCTTCATCTTGGGTTTCATTCACGTATAGCCATCAATCTTTTTGGTTTTGACCTAACTTAACTAAGTCCCTATGCTTCTTGCCGCGAGCTTGTGAGCATAGGGACTTATATCTAAAGTCAAAGGCCTCTCACACTACGCAATACACCTTCCAAGATTTATCTTGATCCTTAATAAATTTTTACCTCCAGACATTTCCAAAGCAATAAAGCACTCGCTTTTGATTCCAACTGGAGGGCGTGATGGACACTGGGTTGCAAAAGACTTTTTTCTCGAAATTCAGAACTATTGGCTGAAATACTTTTACAATAACTCCGTGGGTCTTGTCCTCTTTTGATCTTTCAATAGACATGAGCTGAGAACCATTGATGACTGTAGGGACAAGGTACAAAGATTGAAAGACTCATGGAGAGATTTTCAATCATTATTCCACTTGTGAGCTCGCTTCTTTCCCTTCAATATTGGTTGCTTTTATTGGAAAAGATCAATTAAATAAAAATGTTATATAGCTGCGTAATCAGATACATCAAATGAAGATTCGGTCTGGCCTAAAGGATATTTATCAGAATAATCCACACCCAATCTCAGAACCAACAATGCGATCATTTCTACAAATGGCTCAGGTTCACCTGAGCGACCCCCAATTCTCTGAATACAAGCGAGCTGATGATGAAAACGATGAACTTGATGATATAGAGACATTAGGAATTGAAAAGCTCCGATCGATTCTGAGCATCGAAGCACGAAAAAAGCTCGCTTCTCGCTTCATCTGGGGGGCTATGAGCTCGACAACAAAGGATCAAGAAGATTCAGATCAACCTAATGAGATAGCAACTCCTTGACTCAAAGAGATCCTGATGTACTCGAAAAATGAGCAATCTCTTTATTTTTATTAGCTTGTTTTTGCAGTTTCAATCTCAATGTCTCTGCAGTCTTTTCGGCGCGGAAACGCTTTTGATCGGCTATACCTTGAGCTTTGAGGTCTCTTTCAACAGCCTTCAATCGCAATTGCTCCTCATGTTCCTCTTCAATGAGTTGTGTGTTGAGGTATTCTTGATCAATTGAAATTTGTATATCTTCTATTTCGTCTTGGTGTTGTTTGTAAGAGTCACTTCGAAGCCAAGAATTGACACTTGCTATTATTGAGTCAAAGAGTCCGGGTACCGTCTGTCCGCCAAGTATATCTCGAAGAAACATCCCGTTTGAAACTGAGGTGTAATTCTTAGCAATTTGCCAAGCGTCCTCACGGCTGAAAAGAGTTTCGGGTAGATAGGGCGGGTCAGTTGGATATGTTTTCTTGAAAAGTAATTCATAATTTCCAATGATTGAGACGGTGAGATCAATCATTGGTATATTCATTTGGATTGGGTCATCTGACTTGCATGCGAGTGGAATATTGCTAGAGAGCTTTCTTTTCCTACTCTTTCTTGGAATATTGAGTAAAGATTCGTCTTCCGGCTGAGATGGAAAAGACGACATCAAAGATTTCAGATCTGACAATTTTGTTTGTGGAAGCAGGCGAATGAGTTGAGCAGCTCCTTGAGGGTCGCAATTTGAACATCGACAAGCAGCCATTTTTAAAGATTTCTGACGCTCAATTTCCAAAAGGTAACCACTATCCGACAGAGACATGGGAATATAACCCTTTCTGTATGATTCAGATTCATCAGATTTTGAATTGTGGTTGTTTTTTGGTATTTGAGTAGCATCGGAAAAGCTTACAAACTGTCCAAGGTATAAACCACTCGCAAGCAACATGGTGTAAATCTTAGAGCATCCATACGCTCCTGATTGTTCATCTTGGGGTTGACTTCGATATCTGAAGCCGAATTTTGCCCACTAGGCATGTTTGGCTGAACAAATAAGATGACCAAGCCTTCGTCTGGACCACGCCCGGCTCGTCCAGCCATCTGATTCGAATCAGATGGGTCCATCGCGCCCATGATTACCACAATCTTCACGCGGGGCCAGTTCTGACCTAGTCCGAGAGCAGAAGTAGCAGAAATGATTGGAAATTCTGAATCACCGTAATCTTTTGCCCGTGTTGTTTTGTCGTTATCGCCAGTAACAGAATGATATCGGCGGATACATTTTGATTTTGGATTCTTGTAATCATCCGGTTGACCTCGTGCTTTTGAAACTACTTCCATTACTGTCAATGTTCTATTACGAGTACCCGAGTATATGATCATCGGAGGCAATTCGTTGTTTGAAACAGCTGACATATGAGGAATGATTGTGGTAAGGTCTTCTGATGAATCAATTGTTCCAGTCAAATAAAGTCGAATGAATCGTAGCTCAGGACGAGCAAGCTCTCCCTGTACCATTGTCATATTTGACGATGTTAAACTTAAGCTTTTCTTTATCAATGAAACGGCTTGAGGTCGACAAGTCGCCGACATCAAAAGAACCGGACTATCATCGGTGGCCATCAGTTCTGGGCCGAGTTTTCCGTAAGATGATCGAAATATACCGACGTCTTGTGGAGTCACATGAACAGAGAAGTTCTTTGAAGCCCCACTTTCTTGAAGCCCCCATAAATAAATACAGTGTGCTTCATCGACCACCTTTAAGACAAGATGAGCCTGGAACTGTTTACTGTGGTAAAGAGTTTGGAATGATTCACTATTTAAGAAAATCTCGGGGCTCTTTGTAAACCAATCAAAGATATTAGTTTCTTGTGAACAAAGAAACGAGACACCCCGTTGGACACAAGAACATACCAAATAAATGAACGAGTAGTAATTGTTTTGTAATTGCTTCAATACTGCCTTATCAAATGTATTCCTGGTGAGATTCACCGCAGTGATGCCGGAGAGTTTTTTCTCCAAAACCTAGAAATAAGAACGAGGTTCTTCAGGATGATACGGCTGACATGAATCAGGTTCCTAAACAAACTTGATTATCACCGAGCGCATCTAGCGGGTTCAATACCAAGACAACAGCCTTCTTGACCTTTGGGAACATGAGGAAGAAGAGTTCCGACACTCGACTCTTTCCAGACCCGGTTGCAGAAAGTAAGAAAGTATTTTGACCGTTTGCTAAGCTGACAGCAGCCTGTAGCTGAACGTCTGTCGGCTCGTTATTAGACCACCTGGTCAGGAATTTGTCTTTGAACATTTTCCATTGCTCAGTGACTGTAGCCGTGAGTATCTTCAGGCTGAGGGTTAGCCGCTCCAACTTCAAGCTATGGCTGGACTGGCTAAGATCATTCAAGTCTTGACCTTGCTCATCGTCTTTTGGAGCACTTCGAGTTCGCATTCTCGACAAAGACATATCGATAATCGATTGGAAGCGTTTGAGGCTTTTAGAAGCTGCTCGATGACCAATCAATTTTTTTGATGGAGTTGAGACATCGCCAAATTTGGTTTTCAAGCTGCATGGATGTCACACACGAGCGTTGAGCCAACATCCGCAGTCATTTTCGAAATTTCAGATCAGCTCTTTTTGAGCTCAATGAAGACTTTTTGTTTTGATTACAAAACTGATAGTTAGATTGATACAAAGACGCGTAAGAAGCAAAATCGAAACATCATTCAAAGAGACGAAATTCCGTAATGGGATGCGAAAAAGTTGTATTGATACAAATCTCTACCACCAAAACCCAGATGGGCTGCTCACCGAAAAACCCGACATTAGATATAACACCGCGGGAATCAACTCGTTTGAAACCGGATTGAGCTTAATTTCGGTGTCCGGGTTTGAAATTTCCTCGAATCGTGAATTGTTTTCACAACTCGTTTGCATTATGTTTGCCGATTCCCCTCGGGCTGTACTCTGTACTCGGCTGGCCCCGTGGATGTACAGTCACATCATACAGCAACATCCCCTTTCACCATTCCTCACCTACATCCTCATTCTTCAGGCCTCAATCAACCGAAAAAAAGCAGTTCAGCGGGAACATCAAGAGCGGTGAGATATGTAGTCCAACGGTTGGAATCACAGGTTTAGCAAGTAGCCCGTATGTCAGGGTACTCGAGGGAAATCGGCAAACATAATGCAAACGAGTTGTGAACGAGATTCACAATTCGAGGAAATTTCAAACCCGGACACCGAAATT